>NW_013937404.1:0-1172 GCF_000517525.1 Limulus polyphemus
GTTTGGGGCAGGGGACCACCAATGTCGACGGCTACTCTTTCCATTGGTGCACCAACTTGATATAACTTCATTGGAGCACGTCCTTTATGCTTGGGTCCCCTTTTAGCACAACATGTACTGCATGTCCTGCACCATTCTTCCACATCGTGTCTCATACCTATCCAGTAAAATCTGTGTCGTAGGTGACTCAATGTTTTCTTAACTCCGAGATATCCTCCTGTTAAAGTATCATGGGATTGACGCAACACAACTTCCGGTAACTTCCTTGGTATAACTGTTTGCCAAGTCGTCACTTTCCCATCTGTAGTTTCCCATCTCCGGTCAAGAATACCATTTTCAAGCTTCAACTGCTCCCATTGCGCCTAATAGTGCTTTGTCACGGGGCTTAGACTAGACACCTTCTCCCACGCAGGGTGCAAAACACTTGCTTTTAGGAAATCAATCATTGACCTCAAATCCTGGTCCCTCTCCTGTTCTGCCCTGATATCTATATTTGGTTCCACTTCACCATCATCAACTCTTTCAGTCGGCTTGACTTTAGCCTGATGGCATCTAAATAGTTCAACCTCTCTTTTAACAGTTACTGGAACTTGGCCTTCATTATTCCCAAACATCATTTTATCAAAATCAATTACAAACTTTCTCGGTAGTAGATAGTCCAATCCTAATATGCATTCGTCTTCAATGTCCGCCAAGTATACTTTCTGTCTGTCTTTTATGCCCATGAGTTCAGTAGTTACCCACACTGGTCCCCACAACCTTGTAGAATGTCCCGTCACACCATAAAGCTTCTGTGTGGCTTCTGGTACTCCTTCGTTATCTAACACCTTGATGCTCACAATGGTTTGCTGAGATGCAGAGTCTATGACAAAGTTGCACCTTTGGCCATCCAGCTTCCCTGTCACGTAGATACTATGTGTGGTTGCCATTTTACCCTTAGCTGTTGGGACTTTCACGATGAAGGTTGGTGGGCGTCCCTTAGCACCAACCACTACTGGTTTCCCGAAGCTGACTTATTGGTGGTATTTTTCTTACACTGGCTCCTCAGATGTCTTTGCTCCCCACAGTTCCAACAGCCTTTCTGGGTAGCAGCCTTTCCTGCTGTGTCATCTCCCCTGTGCTGAAGTTTCCAGCATTGAGCTCTCTTGTGCCGAGGTTTGTTACATTGCCAG
>NW_013937405.1:0-1092 GCF_000517525.1 Limulus polyphemus
CTTAAGCATAAAGTTCCACATGAGCCATCTGTGTTGTAACCACCACGGATATGAAGTACTGAACTTTATGTTATAAACATTGAAACCTACCGCTGTGACACCAGCGCACTTTAGCATATAGCTAATGTGAATTAGTGTCCTATACATGATAGAAAAGTAATTTTGTACTTGTTTAACCCATAAATATATAAACAAGTGTATAATTGAAGGCTTCATTTCAAATCTTCATTAACAGCTAACAAGCCAGCTCAAACAGGTTATGTCATATTTTGAGTTTGATGTAACATTTAAATAAAAGGTCTTTTTTAATCACGTTTATATGTTACCACCACCGTCTCTTTGGTAAATTGTTTAATATGTTTTGAAGTAATTGTTGTCTCGAAAAATGTTTACATCATTCTGTTTTGTTTGTTTTCTAATATTTAGCCGAACTTGCATAGCTGTAAAAGTACAAGATAGGCAACACATACATTAATATTTGAGGCCATCTGTTTTGAAACACGAGTCTCACATTTGCATACCTGTATATCTAAATTTACTAAATAGAGAGCATGCGCACAATTAGAACATTTTCTATATAATAATAAATATGATTTGACAAAAAGTTTTTTCCATCTTAGTGAACTAACTCTGTTTCAAAAAAAAATTCTCTTAAAATTTACTGATGTTAAAAACAGAATATTTTTGAATAATATTTAAATAATTTTTACGTTTTATATTATTTGCTTATGACGTTACAAGAGTATATTTTGACGTCATCTTTAATCTTCTTTTCATACGTATAATTACATAATACCGAATAATCGTTAGAAAATAATGTCAGTTAACTGAGAATACTAGAAACCTTACTCCTTACTGAACCTCTTATCTGAGAGAAAGAATCAAGAAGGACATAACATATGAAGAAACTAGCTGGATTTACTATGCATTTAACTGTACATGTTCTCTGCTTTACTTTGGAGGAAAACTAGGATGTCTCGTTGGACGTCGTCGGAGCATGATTAGTGGTTGTTGTCTTTTAGGTAAGATGTATATCTATTTAATAATGATAACTGATAAAAACAATTCTAACAAGATTGTCGAAGTCATGGG
>NW_013937406.1:0-1665 GCF_000517525.1 Limulus polyphemus
CCTAAAAACAAGTGTTTTGCACCCTGCTTGGGAGAAGGTGTCTAAGCCCCGTGACAAAGCACTATTGGGTGCAATGGGACCAGTTAAAGCTTGCAGATGGTATGCTTTTACGGAGATGGGAAACTACCGATGGGAAAGTGATGACTTGGCAAACAGTTATACCGAGGAAGTTATGGGAAGTTGTGCTACGTCGATCCCATGATAATTTAACAGGAGGACATCTCGGAATTAGGAAGACATTGAGTCATCTACGACAAAGATTTTACTGGATAGGTATGAGGCGAGATGTGGAAGAATGGTGCAGGACATGCACTACATGTAGTGCTAAAAGGGAACCCAAGCATAAGGGATGCCCACCTTATGAAGAGTTGCCTGTGAATATGTCAGACTTTGTGGAAGTGTTATCGGAAAGGATGGATGATATTCACCATCAAGTGCATTCAAACTTGAAAACGTCTGCTGATTCGATGAAGTTAACTTATGATAAGAGATCTACTGAAGTCAGCTTTGTACCAGGAGACAAGGTATGGTTGTATAATCCCAGGAAGACCAAATGGAAGTCTCCTAAGTTGTCTTCTCCATGGGAAGGCCCATATGACATAGTGGATCGTCTCTCAGACGTGACTTTCCGGATAAAATGTGGTCGGCGAGGTAAGCCAAAAGTGGCGCATGCCAACAGGCTTTGGCATTATCATGGTCCAGGACATTTCAGTTGGGTCGAAGTGGAAAACAGAACAAATGACGGTGCTGAAGACGTGCCACATGAGAAAGCCACCGTCGAAGAAGAAACTCTACTCAGTTTTGAGAAGGGAAACGGTGAAGCTCTTGATGAAATTACTACCACTGATGTGACTGTTACCGACGATAGGCCATTTCCTGATGATGCAGATGAACCCCACGTGAAGCAGAAGCCAACGAGACGGAGACCAGTACGGAAGAAGATACGTCCCGTAAAATTAAGAGACTTTGTTGAATTGTAATTCTGTACATTTAATTAAGTTATTGTTAATTGTTATTGGTTTATTGTAAGTGACTATTGTTCGGGACGAATAATACTAAGGATGGGGCAGTGTTGCGTCAGCGAGATCACGTGACTATTGCCACGCCACCTGCTTTCTAGAACTATCTCGTTCCTTCGGGAGTGTTCTAGCATTTACTAGATATAACTTGATAATTATCTCATCTTGGAAAATTCATGTATTTGATTTATTATTATTGAATGATATCAGTATTTCAGCTTATATATATTACATTTTGTTTTTCAATAAATTTCAATTTGTACAATCATTGTTATTCCTGCCTATAACAAGTAAACTCAAAAATTTTCCTTTATTATTTAGGCAAATGAATATGGCGATTTTAAGTTAGTTGAAAAAAAATATACGATCTTCTAATTCTTAAAAATCATTAAGGAACTATATAAAGAGTGTACAATTTAAAATATAGTAGGCCTAAAACTTCGATTGCATGAAAAGTAAAATTAACTACAATGATGATATTGTTACGTCTCTGTTCGTTAGTTAATTTTCCGTAAATTTGTTCCGACGAAATTTTAGCGACACAAGTCCTTTCTTAAATAAAACTGGTTTATTCTTTCTGAATATAACTTTACGATACACTTAATTTCAACAGTCGCTCTATAACAACGCTATAACTCAATATTTT
>NW_013937407.1:0-1623 GCF_000517525.1 Limulus polyphemus
GGATAACAAATTCGTCACAACTCCCTTCTTAGAGAATTAAAAATTGGCGTTAGACAATTTTTAACTAAGATATACTACAATACATTATTCAAAGGATTACAAAACTTCAATAATCATGACAGTATACAGCACAATTAATACAAATAATCTTACGATAATAAAATTACATAACACGTGAGAGTGCATAAGCACAAATGTTATCAACCTCTTTGACATGGATTATATTCAAACCATACTCCTGTAATGATAAACTCCAATTTAACAGTCTTCTGTTTTACCCTTCATTTGGTTTAAAAACATCAACGGGTTATGATCAGTGTAAATGACAATAGGTTGTTGTGATGCAGATACAATGTTCTAAAGCTAACACTAGAGCCAATGTTTCTTTTTCTACAGTTAGAATAATTCTTTTGGTGACAATTAAACTTTTTAGAAAAATAACAAACAGGGTATTCAATACCTTTGTCGTCTGATTGTAACAGAATTGCACCAGCACCACAATCGTTGGCATCAACAGCTAATGCAAAAGGCTTATCAAAGTCAGGTGCCATCAATACAGGGTAAGTGCACAACAAAAATTTGACCTTTTCAAAAGCAGATTAACATGTTTCAGACCATTTGAAATTTTGATTTTTCTTTAAAAGGTTTGTTAATGGTACATTGATGTCAGCGAAATTTTTACAAAACTTCCTGTAATAACCAGCCATTTACAAAAATCTCAAACTTTTCTTGTTGGATAATTCACAATACAATATACTTTGGCTTGAATTGGAGAAACTTGACCATGACCTACTACATGGCCTAAGTAAACAATTCTGGATTTACAGAAGTCACTTTTGCCAAATTTACAGTGAGATTGGCTTTCTTAAGCCTCTCAAAAACATCACGTAATGCACATAAATGTTCTTCCCATGTGTCACTGGAAATCACAATATCATCAACATAAATTCCAACATCTGACAGATTGTCAAAGCATTGATTCATCATTCGCTGTAAAGTTGTTTGAGAATATTTCATCTCAAAAGGCATTACATTGTACTGGTATAACCCATCAGGAGTAACAAAAGCAGAGATTTCTTTTACCCTCTCAGTTAGAGGAACAACCCAGTATCCCTTTAGCAGGTCACACTTTGTGATATATCTGGCTTTTCCAATTTTATCAATACAATATTCCATTCTTGTTTGAAATTGAATATGAATCTGTCTTTGTCAAAGCATTTACTTTGTGAAAGTCTGTACAGAATCTAACTAAACCATTAGATTTAGGGACCAGTACACATGGTGAAGACCAATCACTTTTACTGGGCTCTATAATGCCGTTTTCTAGCATGTAAGATATTTCTTTACGCATTTTATCGGCCTTGATTGGATTCACATGACAGGGATGTTGTTTTACCGGAGAAGCATCACCTATATCTACACCATGAACAGCGATGTTGGTTTGATTAGCAACATCTGGAAATATACATTTGTATTCAGACAATAAACTAGCAAATTGATTTTTCTCTTCAGGAGGCAAGTGATCGAGTTTTGAATAAAGATTGGCCAGAATGTCAGAATTACTCAGTTTGATGTTGCATTCATCTCCAATATTTTCAAATTTACGGGTGTCTGAGTCAAAGT
>NW_013937408.1:0-1490 GCF_000517525.1 Limulus polyphemus
CCATGAACACCTAGGTGTAACTCTACTTACTGAATGTGTAACCCCATACTCATCTTTAGCGTTATTTGGTACAACAACTCCACGAACACCTAGGCGTAGCTCTAGTTACCGAATTTATAACCACCATACTCATCTTTAGCCTTACTTGGTACAACTACTCCATAAACACCCAGATGTAACTCTAGTTACCGAATTTGTAACCACCATACTTCTCTTTTGCGTTATTTGGTACAAAAACTCCACGAATACCTATGTTTAACTCTAGTTACCGAATTTATAACCACCATACTCATCTTTAGCCTTACTTTGTACAACTACTCCATCAACACCTAGGTGTAACTCTAGTTACAGCATTTATAACCACCAAACTCATCTTTAGCCTTCCTTGTTACAACTACTCTATAAACACTAAGGTGTCCCTCTAGTTACCGAATTTATAACAACCATACTCATCTCTGGCGTTATTTGGTACAACAACTCCTCGAACACTTAGGTTTAACTCTTGTTTCTGAATTTATAACCACCATATTCATCTTTAGTCTTACTTGGAACAACTACTCCATGAACACTTAGGTGTATCTCTAGTTACAAAATTTATAACCACCATACTCATCTTTAGCCTTACTTGGTACAACTACTCCATCAACACCTTGGTGTAACTCTAGTTACCGAATTTATAACCACCATATTCATCTTTACCCTTACTTGGTAAAACTAGTCCATGAACATCTAGGTGTAACTCTAGTTACAGAATTTATATCTACCATACTCATCTTTAGCCTTACTTTGTACAACTACTCCATCAACACCTAGGTGTAACTCTAGTTACAGAATTTATAAACCACCATACTCATCTTTAGCCTTACTTGGTACAAGTACTCCATAAACACCTAGGTGTAACTTTAGTTACCGAATTTTTAACCACCATACTCCTCTTTAGCGTTATTTGGTACAACAACTCCACGAACACCAAGGCGTAGCACTAGTTACCGAATTTAGACCCACCATACTCATTTTTAGCCTTACTTGGTACAACTAAACCATGAACACCTAGGTGTGACTCAAGTTACAGAACTTATAACCACCATACACATCTTTAGCCTTTCTTGGTACAACTACTCCATAAACACCTAGGTGTAACTCTAGTTACCGAATTTGTAACCACCATACTCATCTTTAGCCTTACTTGGTACAACTACTCCATCAACACCTATTTGTAACTCCAGTTTCCGAATTTATAAAAACCATACTCATCTTTAGCCTTACTTGGAACAACTACTCCATGAACACCTAGGTGTAACTCTAGTTACTGAATGTGTAACTCCATACTCATCTTTAGCGTTATTTCGTACAACAACTCCACGAATACCTAGGTGTAACTCTAGTTACCTAATTTATAACCATACTCATCGTTAACCTTACTTGTTACAAAAACTCCACGAACACCTAGGTGTAACTCTAGTTACCTAATCTATAACCACCATACTCAT
>NW_013937409.1:0-937 GCF_000517525.1 Limulus polyphemus
ATGCTCTGATTTAATATCTATAACTGGTTCCATTTCACCATCATCAACTCCTTCAATCACTTTGACTTTAGCTTGATGACACCTAATTAGTTCAACCTCTCTTTTAACAGTTACCGGAACTTGGCCTTTGTTGTTCCCAAACGTCATTTTATCAAAATTAATTACAAACTTTCTCGGTAGTAAGTAGTCCAATCCTAATATGTATTCGTCTTCGATGTCAGCCAAGTATACTTTGTGTCTGTCCTTTATGCCCATGTGCTCAATAGTTAGCCACACTGGTCCCCACAACCTTGCAGAATGTCCTGTCACACCACAAAGCTTCTGTATGGCTTCTGGTACTCCTTCGTGATCTAACACCTTGATGCTCACAAGGGTTTGGTGAGATGCAGAATCTATGACAAAGTTGCACCTTTGGCCATCCAGCTTCCCTGTCACATAGACACTGTGTGTGCTTGGCATTTTACACCTAGCTGTTGGGATTTTCATGATGGGGGTTGGTGAGTGTCCCTCAAAACCAAACATTAATGGTATCCTTGAGGCCGACTTGTTGGTAATATTCTTCTTACACTGGCTCCTCATATGTCCTTGCTCCCCACAGTTCCAACAACCTTTCTGGGTAGCAGCCTTTCCTGCTGTATCATCTCCCCTGTGTTGAAGTTGCCAGCATTGAGCTCTCTTGTGCCCAGGTTTGTTACAGTGCCAGCAAAGTCCCCCAAACCTCTCTGAAAGCTGACCTTTTCTGGCCTTGAATCCAGATGACTGTACCAACCTCGGTACCTCTGTGCTGGACTTAACGTAGGATTCAAATTCGAGAGATCTGGCCATTGCATCCTGCATGGAAGAGGGGTGTGCTTGCTTCACTTGTATCTTAAGTTGTGGACTGTCCAAGGCATCTACGAACTGATCCCTCAGCAACAACTTGAGGAGATTGGGTGGT
>NW_013937410.1:0-1351 GCF_000517525.1 Limulus polyphemus
GTAATATTGTTTCATGGTTTTGTACCAGACATACGTGTTTTTTGTTCTTACGTATGTATATTCGTGTAAGAAACTATTAGTCCTAAGCTTTTAAGTAAATGTGTTGTAGCAAGCTATATTTTCATTTCTTTTAAATTCAGATGTTTCCTGGAAGACTCGTAACGTTACGGTCGAGAAAGTGCGTGACAGTTCGAATCGAGAAGCTTCGTGGAGAATCTTGAAACAAGGGCACAATATAAATATGAGTTATCAGTGATTATTGAGTTCAGTTAGTTCAGCGTTAGAAAAAATATTCAGTGATAGCAAAGAGAGTTATTGTGTTTATTTTAGTTTTCAGTTACTCGATGAAATATCCTAGATATTCCACACGTACGTTTATCAGTAAGTTAGGTCTATATTCTTTTCGAAGCATATGTTAAAAAGTTTGTGTAATTGAAATTAGACATACAAGAGAACATGGCTATAATAAACGTTTATTGAATAAATACATTAATTTGTTATCATTACATAGCTTGCAATTTGCATTATCTTACTAAATAGTGCAAAAAATCCGCCTTAAAATGGTGTTAGAAAAACACGTAGGTTCAAGAAGTCTTGATGGAAATGAATAAAAACCCTATAACCCGAATGCTTTCGAAAAGTGGACCTTTCTTCTTAGGGTTTTTGTTCATTTTAACAATGGTGGTGCTATGGGATTATTATGATGAAAATACCATAGATCTAACTGTAAACTTTAACTTTCAACAAAATAACACGTCGCAAGACAGGAAATTACCGTGAGTAGGGTATTTAATCTGATATGGTGAAGTTCGGTGGAAGAGGTGACCGTTTCGCTAACCGTAAAGACCTATCAAAAATCCTGAAAATTAACCCTTATAACCTCACTTACAAGAGCCGTATAACCAGAGTTGTAGAGGTATTACAGCTGACCTTATGACTTAGGTTAAACAAATAAAATATATCTTAAGTTTGATACTGGATATTTAAAACGGGCGGGGACTTTCAAGGAACTAGAAACCGTGAAGAAACAAGAAGTTATAGAGCTGATCGAAGTATTAGTTCCCGGTCCATGCAAAACCTTGGGGATTAATCTTTCTTCTTTTTCACGCATACAATAAGTGATGTCGTCAATAGCTATTCTTATGATCCAATGTTTATAACCATTTTCATAGAGGTAGAACATTCAAAACAAAATAAATCCTTAACATAGGGAAGGCATCTTTCTTTTTAGCTGTATTCACCTTCTCGTAGAGTGCAAATCAACGAAATTAGGAAAAAGGAGGTGGCCATTACTGTAAAATAATGGATTGTGGCAATTTGATGTGGTTACCATTTACATTAAACAATGCGT
>NW_013937411.1:0-919 GCF_000517525.1 Limulus polyphemus
AACTATAGCCTAGAACTCAAGGTTCTCTCGAATTGTCAGATTTTGTTAGAGAAAGGATAGTTGGTCAAGCAGATGGTGGAATAAGTCAGCGGCAAATTTCGCAGAATTTGAGAATCCTGCTTTCGTCAGTCAACAGAATCATCGTGCAGTTCAGGAAACACGGCAAGGAAACATCTGAGCAGCGTCCGGGTCGTCTGGTCCATCGGAGAGGACAAAAAGGGCTGTCAAGAGGAGCATCTCAATGAATCCCAGATTAACAACTGCAGAAGTGGCCAAAATTGGTGGGATGAGCCCGAAATCTGTTCAACGGATTCTCCACAGATTGGGTTATCATTGCAGAGCAGCTAGACAGAAGCCCTTATTAAGACCTGCCAACATAGTCAGACGAAAGAAGTGGGCAAGTGATATGATGACCAAGCCTCTGGACTTTTGAAAGACCGTATTTTTCTCAGACGAATCAAGATTCGCTCAATTTTCGGACAGTGGAAGGATATGGGTCTGGAGAATGCCTCACCAAGAGTTTTGGCTCAACAGATTGCAGCCAGCTGTGAAGCATGGTGGTTTCAACGTGATGGTTTGGGGAGCTGTTTGGGTTGGTGGGAGATCGAGCTTAGTGGAGTGCGTTGGAAACATAAATTTTGCGAAATACGTCGAAATATTGGAGGAAGGACTCTTGCCACTTTATTCCTCGGGTTTCATGGACAAAAACACAACGTTGTTCCAGGAAGATGGAGCACCGTGTCACACTGCTAGAAACACCTAAAAGTGGCAGGAAGAAAATGGTATCCAGAAGTTGCCCTGGCTAAGCCAATCTCCTGACATGAACCCCATCGAAAACCTTTGGGCCATACTCGACCGGCAAGTCAAGAAACAACAAAAAAACCAACTTCGAAGAGCGATCTACTCCAAGTTTTGAAGC
>NW_013937412.1:0-1634 GCF_000517525.1 Limulus polyphemus
CTCAGTTACCTTTAAGTTTTATTATCAACTAGCTGTGTACCCGTCCTTCGTACGGGTTGTGTGTATAAATAATACATTAATTTAACAATTATCAAACAAATTACTTGTACTTATCAGCCCTGATAACAATTTGAAAGTCAGGAGAGTGTGGAGACAAGGTCTCCATGGTGGTTTTGAAGCTCTGTATGTAGGCGTTATTGTCTTGAAGCATGGTCTGCAGAGCGACTACCATGTTGGCGTCCAGGTCTTGAAATAAGTTCAACCTCCTCACAAGCTGAGCCTGACTATCACCAACAAAGTAAATTTGAAGGAAATATGTAGGTTGTCCGGGGGTTGGCAAAAGAGAGCCGATCAGATGGTACACTTGGCCTTGAACCTTAAACGTGGGTATATATACTCCTTCACGGATCTCATTGCCTCCAAACGAAGTCATTTGAAAGGCACTGTTGTATGCTCTGATATTCTGTAGGAAACTGCGAGACTGAGGTGAGTCTTCCGACACCCACGACCGAAGACGCTCTGGTGCTTCCACAATGGGGGGAAGAGCTACTTTGCCAGAAGCACAGCAAATGCCAGATGGTTCTTTTGCCCATGTGAGAGCATGACAGTGCCTACACACCTTGTCTAAGGATCCAATGTTGGCGGCTTCGGCATAGTTTATTAGGGGATCATACTGAAACCCACTGTTGTTTTTGTTAAGCCATTGTATCATGTTTCTTTGTACATGCCGTGTCCTCTCTCCTGCGATTCTGTCGCGTCTCTCTTGGTCGGTCTCGAGTTGCCTGGTCACACGGTGTTTTTGGGTGTCAGCAGCCACGCGGGAATTTCTCTCATCCTGACCTTGGCGAGCTCTATAGGCCTCCACTCGCACTACCTCCCCTCTCAAGCTCAGATTGTGTTGTTGAACAACGCGATGGTACCTTTCGTTGTCAATCACGTGGCGAGCTTCCCTCTACTGTTTCATTTTCCCTTCTTTGACTGTGCCGAACTCTATCTTCTTCCTGCCGAGCTTCCCTCTCCTCTACTGTCTCATTTCCCTCGCCAGACTGTGACGAACCCTATCTGCTACCAGTCGAGCCTCCCTGTTATCCTCAGATTGTGACTTTCGGGAGATTGCGTGCCACTCTCTGTCACGGTCCAAACGTTTTTCTCTTTCGACTTCAGACTGCCGGGCTTTGAAGCGGGCCACACGCTCCCGACTGGTGGAAGGTTGTTCCTGACCAACAAAGTATGTTTCTAATGAAGTGGAGCTCGTGGATGCCTCATTTCCTCCAGTATTGCTTGAGGGGCCCGGCCTCCCACCCTCAACCGATTCAGAGCCTTCATAATCTTTCGCAGACCTACACACCTTCATTCTTTTAGCATCCTTAGACACTCTGCTTAAGCTACTTTTCTTTTTACAAGGCATGTTGATGTCAGGGTATTTATTACGTACAACACTTACTCCTACTTGAGAAAGACTACAAAAAATAAACCATGAAACTGAATTTTTAAACTCCAAGGATAGTGTTCATTAAAAAAGAAAAACATATAAGAAAGAACGCAGTTCGCGAGTCAAGCGCAAAAGGGCAATGCCGAGTGGACGGGCGAGCGACCCTTAGCAAAGAAATACTTCTTTTAAAGAATATAACCTT
>NW_013937413.1:0-1522 GCF_000517525.1 Limulus polyphemus
CTTCTCGCACAGAGCATAAATGTGATCCGATTTTAAGTTAAAAATCAAAAGTTGACATTTTAGCTTAAGTCGAAATGCTTCATACAGGATTTCACTGAAAGAGATAGAAGTTTGAATGAAATATAAAACAGAACGCATTTCTTTGCAGATAAGTTAAGATTTCAACTGGTAACAAATACGAAATGAATCAATATTTTAAAAATATTACAATAAACAAAAAGCAAGTGTTTTGAGAGCAATGGCTCTAAACATTTCCACATTAAATCACTTGTTTATTAGAATAGTTACTTTAGGATGTGACAAATACTCCCGTGTAAATAGTAGCTAGAGTAAATAAATTTGAATTACTCAGGCTGGATACATAACTGTGCTCATTCATGTAGAGTTTTGCAAAGTATATTTATTTAATACTATAAAGTAAATGAAATATTTACTTTGAATATTTTAAGTGTTACTTCTTATTAGGCCACAAAAGTATGAAGGGCTACGATGCTACTTGTAAACAGAAATGAATATATAGGACTTCATTTTTAGCCAATTTAAGCGTTCTATATCAGTACATAAACTAAAAGAGGTAAATTTGCAATTATATTAGTCTATAGTGTGGTTTTATATGTATGGTAATCTTCATGAGGTATAATGCAATGATTTAAAGTATTCTAACGTAATTCGATGATTCAAAACAATTTTTCCTATATGTGACTTACATGGTAAGAAATATTCCTATATGTTCCTATATTAATGCAGTTTTATATTCATAATTGGAAAACGAGGCGTTTTTTCATTAACTTAGTTTTTCAATACCCTTTGAATTCTTTAAGGTCAGATAAAACAAGAAAAGAAGTTTACAATATTCTCTAGTACTTATATTTGTTGTTATATATTACATGCTGTGAATGCTGAAAAAAGTTTCATTAAAAAATTCTCACCTTAAGCCTCAGTTTTATATTCAAAAGTTTCTACTTTTTCCGAAACAGGCTTCGTGAGTTCCAGTTCATTGTTACCTATTACACAATAATAATAATGATATAGATACATAGAATATATAGTTTATTAGTGGTAAACTAACAAGTATCATGATTTTCAATAACAGCAAAATATTCATTAAACTAATTGATTAAGAGGAGAAATGACGAATTTTTGAAATATGTGTAATTTATTTGTGTAACTTGCTTATTAGTTGTCTTTATATTTGCTCCTTGAAACACTGCAATCCTGTTAAATGTCATTACAAATGCGTGCCTAAAGCAACATGCTTACCCGCAGGAAGTGGAGGAATATGGGGACGTAAAGGATCAGGATCTACTGGTATGCATATTAAAATATTATATTCATCTTGTTATTTTGGGAGAGTATGGAATTGATGAGATGAATGTCCTTCACCATAACTGATGCCACTTCCAAGTCCTCCAAGTCCACCACCTTGTCCACGTCCTCCTCCATGTCCACCACCTTGTCCAAATCCTCCTCCAAGTCCACCACCTTGTCCACGTCCTCCTCCATGTCCACCACCTTGTCCAAA
>NW_013937414.1:0-1040 GCF_000517525.1 Limulus polyphemus
TAGCGCCAGTCAATGTTAAAGCAAGGAATGCAACTGTGAAGAAAGGACATACACTTCCAGAGTATTTGACTGACCTCTAGAAGAAGAGCATAGTCCATTTGTCATCATCACAGGCTCTTCAGGTAAAAGAACTTTTGGCAAATTATGCTGACGTCTTTTCGAAAGGGGATCATGACCTCGGATGCAAAAACCTGGTAGAACACAGAATAAACATAGGCAATCACCGTCCAATAAAGATCCCTCCAAGGAGAATAGCTCCAGCAAAGCGACAAGAGATAGAGAAGGTCATGGACGGTCTAATTAAGAAGGGATAGTTGAAAAATCAGATAGTCCCTGGTCAGCTCCTGTCGTATTAGTTCAGAAGAAGGATGGGACCCAACGTTACTGTGTGGACTTCAGGGCTCTTAACAGCATAACCGAAAAAGACTCATACTCACTACCAAGAATTGATGATACTCTTGATGCCCTAAGTGGAGCCAGGTGGTTTTCAACTCTGGACTTAAAGTCAGGTTTCCATCAAGTAAAAATGGCTGAAGCAGATAATCCCAAGACAGCATTTAGTTATGGCCAAGGTCTCTGGCAATACCGAGTGATGCCATTCGGGCTCAGTAATGCTACGGCAATATTTAAGAGGCTGATGGAAAGAGTATTGGAAGGCCTACAATGGAGGATAGCCCTAGTGTACCTGGACGATGCCATCGTATTTGCAACAACTTTTGACGAGAAAATGTTCTGGCTGGAGGAAGTATTCAAGCGTATGAAAGCAGCAAACCTCAAACTCCATCCCAAGAAATGTCATTTGTTCCAGAAAGAGGTGCTTTACTTAGGCCACATTGTTAGTGAGAAGTTTGTACACCATGATCCTGATAAGGTGAAAGCAGTGCATGACTGGCCAACACCAGACAATGTGTGAGAGCTAAGAAGTTTCTTGGGACTCTGTACTTACTACCGCAAATTTGTGAAGGACTTAGCAACTATAGCTGCTCCACTACATGATTTGACTAAAAAAGGCCAAAAGTTTGAATGGACAGTTTCTTGCC
>NW_013937415.1:0-1126 GCF_000517525.1 Limulus polyphemus
AAACGAGAAAAGAAACAAGAAGAGAGACTACAACAGTGGCAACTAGAACAAGAAAGGAAACGGGAAAAAAAGTATCCAACAATTGCAGGAAAGTCAGCAGCAACTACAGGAAAATCAACAACAATGGCAAGAAGTACAAATGGAAAACATTAGTAAATTTAAAAGCGAATTAGATACGTTAAAGGACGATTTATTGTCTTTTACACATGGAGGATACATTAACCATCGACTTAACCAGCCCCAGACAATGACAAACCCTATCCAGACCCTGCAGCTAAACCCTAATGCAGACATATTCAGTCCCGTTAGAAGTCACATCCCTGATATGAATGTCACTAATAGGAGTGATCCAGTGCGAAAGAAGCCACAGGAATATGATGGGAAATCACCGTTGAAAGGATATAGAGCACAGTTTGAGCTACTGACAGAGATGAATGGATGGACAAAAGATCAGAAAGCTGTATATCTGGCAACGAGCTTGAAGGGACAACCACTGGAAATACTTGGACAGTTGATAGCAGCCGACAGACACAACTATAGAGCACTGGTAGAGGCTCTAGAACTCAGGTACGGAACCCAGAATCAGTCAGAAGTCTACAGAGCTAGGTTTAGGACGAGAATCCGTGCTAAAGGGGAGAGCCTGCAAGAGCTGGCACAAGACTTGAAAAGCATGGCACACAAGGCCTACCCAACTGCACCACCCGATCTCCTCAAATTGTTGCTGAGGGATCAGTTCGTAGATGCCTTGGACAGTCCACAACTTAAGATACAAGTGAAGCAAGCACACCCCTCTACCATGCAGGATGCAATGGCCAGAGCTCTCGAATTTGAATCCTACGTTAAGTCCAGCACAGAGGTACCGAGGCTGGTACAGTCATCTGGATTCAAGGCCAGAAAAGGTCAGCTTTCAGAGAAGTTTGAGGGATTTGCTGGCACTGTAACAAACCTGGGCACAAGAGAGCTCAATGCTGGCAACTTCAACACAGGGGAGACGATACAGCAGTAAAGGCTGTTGGAACTGTGGAAAGCACGGACATTTGAGGAGCCAGTGTAGTAAGAATATTACCAACAAGTCGGCCTTAAGGAGACCAGTAGTGGTTAGTGTTGAGCGACGCCCACCAACCCC
>NW_013937416.1:0-1226 GCF_000517525.1 Limulus polyphemus
GGAAGCTTTAAAAGTGGAGCGGAGGCCAATTTTTCCTTCAACGTCTTAAAAGAATGCTTGCAAGAAACTGTTCATTCAAACTCCTAGCCTTTTTTAGTCAAATCATATAGTGGAGCAGCTATAGTTGCAAAGTCCTTCACAAACTTCCGGTAATAAGTACAGAGTCCCAATAAACTTCTTAACTCTCCCACATTGTCTGGTATTGGACAATCATGCACTGATTTCCCCTTGTTAGGATCAGTTCGCACCCTATGCTCACTTACAATGTGACCCAAGTAAAGCACCTCTTTCTGGAACAAGTGGCATTTCTTGGGATGGAGTTTCAGGTTTGCTGCTTTCAAACGTTTGAATACTTCCTCTAGTCGGGATACTTCCTCATCAAATGTTGCTGCAAACACAATGACATCATCCAGGTACACTAGGGCTATCCTCCATTGTAGGCCTTCCAATACTCGTTCAATCAGGCTCTCAAATGTTGCTGGAGCATTACTGAGCCCGAATTGCATCACTCGGTATTGCCAGAGACCTTGGCCATAACTAAATGCTGTCTTGGATCTATCTGCTTCAGCCATTTTTACTTGATGGAAACCTGACTTTAAGTCCAGAGTTGAAAACCACCTGGCTTCACTTAGGGCATCAAGAGTATCATCAATTCTGGGCAGTGGGTATGAGTCTTTTCGGTTATGCTGTTAAGAGCCCTGAAGTTCACACAGCAACGTTGAGTCCCATCCTTCTTCTGTACTAATACAACGAGGAGCTGACCAGGGACTATCTGATTTTTCAACTATCCCTTCCTTAATTAGACCATCCATGACCCTTCTCTATCTCTTGTCGCTTTGCTGGAGCTATTCTCCTTGGGGGGATCTTTATTGGACGGTAATTGCCTGTGTTTATTCTGTGCTCTACCAGGTTTGTGCATCCGAGGTCATGATCTCCTTTCGAAAAGATGTCAGCATAATTTGCCAAAAGTTCTTTTACCTGAAGAGCCTGTGATGATGACAAATGGACTATGCTCTTCTTATAGAGGTCAGTCAAATATTCCTGAAATGTATGTCCTTTCTTCACAGTTGCATTCCTTGCTTTAACATTGACTGGCTCTACCTCCTGGCACACACTCAACAATGCCCTTTCCTTAAGTGTCTGCTCATATTCAGAGAAATTGGCCACTGTTATAGGTACTACTTGACGACCTGCTACAAGTGACCTTCCAATCTTCAAATCCGCTG
>NW_013937417.1:0-937 GCF_000517525.1 Limulus polyphemus
TAAGTTAAGGAAGAGATAGTCGAGAAATCAGATAGTCCCTGGTCAGCTCCCGTCGTATTAGTCCAGAAGAAGGATGGGACCCAACGTTGCTGTATGGACTTCAGGGCTCTTAACAGCATAACTGAAAAAGACTCATACCCACTGCCAAGAATTGATGATACTCTTGATGTCCTAAGTGGATCCAGGTGGTTTTCGACTCTGGACTTACAGTCAGGTTTCCATCAAATAAACATGACTGAAGCAGATAGACCCAAGACAGCATTTAGTTATTACCAAGTTCTCTGGCAATACCGAGTGATGCCATTCGGGCTCAGTAATGCTCCAGCAACATTTGAGAGGCTGATGGAACGAGCATTGGAAGGCCTACAATGAAGGATAGCCCTAGTGTACCTGGACGATGCGATTATATTTGCAACAACTTTTGACGAGGAAATGTCCCGGCTGGAGGAAGTATTCAAGCATTTGAAAGCAGCAAACCTCAAACTCCATCCCAAGAAATGTCATTTGTTCCAGAAAGAGGTGCTTTACTTAGGCCACATTGTTAATGAGAATGGTGTGCAAACTGATCCTGATAAGGTGAAAGCAGTGCGTAACTGGCCAACACCAGACAATGTGGGAGAGCTAAGAAGATTCTTGGGACTCTGTACTTATTACCGAAAATTTGTGAAGGACTTTGCAACTGTAGCTGTTCCAGTACATGATTTGACTAAAAAAAGCCAGAAGTTTGAATGGACAGTTTCTTGCCAGCTTTCCTTTCAAGACGTTGAAGGAAAAATTGGCCTCCGCTCCACTTTTAAAGCTTCCAGATCCCTCACTGCCGTACATACTGGATTGTGATGCTAGTAATGTCGGAATTGGAGGAGTATTGTCTCAGAAAGTGGGCGAAAACGAACATGTGGTGGCCTACTTTAGTAGGGTTTTGAGTAGACCAGAGAGG
>NW_013937418.1:0-1944 GCF_000517525.1 Limulus polyphemus
GTGTTTTCTTATTGATAGTACACAGTATCGTTAAATCTTTTGGCATGTTATAGATAGTACACAGTATCGGTAAATATTGTGTCTTCTTATTGGCAGTACACAGTATTGTTAAATATTTTGTCTTTTTATTGAAAGTACACAGTATCGTTAAAACTCGTGTCTTGTTAATGATAGTACACAGTATTGTTAAATCTTGTGCCTTCTTATTGATAATACACATTATTGTTAATTATTGTGTTTTCTAATTGATAGTACATAGGATTGCTAAAAATTGTGTCTTCTTATTGACAGTATACAGTATTCTTATATCTTGTGTTCTTATTGACAGTACACAGTATTGTTAAATCTTGTGTCTTCTTATTGATAGTACACAGTATTATTAAATCTTGTGACTTCCTATTGACAGAACACAGTATTGTTAAATATTGTGTCTTCTTATTGACAGTACACAGTATCGTTAAATTTTTTGGCTTGTTTGTGATAGTACACAGTATCGTTAAATCTTGTATCTTCTTATTGACAGTACACAGTATTGTTAAATATTGTGTCTTCTTATTGACAGTACACAGTATCGTTAAATCTAGTGGCTTGTTAGTGATAGTACACAGTATTCTTATATCTTGTGTCTTCTTATTGACAGTACACAATATTGTAAATCTTGTGTTTTCATATTGATAGTACACAGTATTGTTAAATCTTGTGTCTTCTTATTGACAGAACACAGTATTGTTAAATCTTGTGTCTTCTTATTGATAGTACACAGTATTATTAAATCTTGTGTCTTCTTATCGACATTACACAGTATTGTTAAATCTTTTGTTTTCTTATTGATAGTACACAGTATCGTTAAATCTTTTGGCATGTTATAGATAGTACACAGTATCGTGAAATCTTGTGTCTTCTTATTGACAGTACACAGTATTGTTAAATCTTGTGTCTTCTTATTGATAGTACACAGTATTGTTAAATATTGTGTCTTCTTATTGATAATACACAGTATTGTTAATTATTGTGTCTTGTTATTGACAGTACACAGTATCGTTAAATCTCGTGTCTTCTTATTGACAGTACACAGTATTGTTAATTATTGTGTCTTCTTATTGACAGTACACAGTATCGTTAAATCTCGTGTCTTCTTATTGACAGTACACAGTATTGTTAAATCTTGTGTCTTCTTATTGATAGTACACAGTATTATTAAATATTGTGTCTTCTTATTGACAGTACACCGTATCGTTAAATCTTGTGGCTTGTTAGTGATAGTACACAGTATTCTTATATCTTGTGTCTTCTTCTTGACAGTACACAGTATTGTAAATCTTGTGTCTTCTTATTGACAGTACACAGTATCGTTAAATATTTTGTCTTCTTATTGACAGTACACAGTATTGTTAAATCTTGTGTCTTCTTATTGATAGTACACAGTATTATTAAATCTTGTGTTCTTATTGACAGTACACAGTATTGTTAAATCTTGTGTCTTCTTATTGATAGTACACAGTATTATTAAATCTTGTGTCTTCCTATTGACAGAACACAGTATTGTTAAATCTTGCGTCTTGTTATTGATAGTACACAGTATCGTTACATCTCGTGTCTTCTTATTGATAGTACACAGTATTGTTAAATATTGTGTCATCTTATGGACAGTACCCAATATTGTTAAATCTTGTGTCTTCTTATTGACAGGACACGAGATCTAACGATACTGTGTACTATCAATAACAAGACACAAGATTTAACAATACTGTGTATTCTTATGGACAGTACCCAGTATTGTTAAATCTTGTGTTTTCTTATTGATAGTACACATTATTGTTAAATATTGTGTCTTCTTATTGACAGTACCCAGTATTATTAAATCTTGTGTCTTCTTATCGACAGTACACATTATTGTTAAATCTTGTGTCTTCTTTTTGACAGCACACAGTATCGTTAAATCTT
>NW_013937419.1:0-1041 GCF_000517525.1 Limulus polyphemus
CTGACTTCAGTATATCTCTTATCATAAGATAACTTCATCGAATCATCAGACGTTTTCAAGTTTGAAAGCACTTGATGGTGAATATCATCCATCCTTTCCGATAACACTTTCACAAACTCTGACACATTCTCAGGCAACTCTTCATAAGGTGGGTGTCCTGTTAATAGATCCACTGGCAACCGAAGTTCCCGACAAACATCAACTTTGCTGGAGTGTATCCAGTGGTTTCATGCTCTGCTGTCCTATAGGCCATCAACAGTGGAGGGAGTAAGACATCCCAGTCATCTTGACGGCTATTACAAAACTTTGCCAATTCCTGTCCCAGTGTCCAGTTGTACTTTTCTACCATCCCATCAGACTGTGGGTGAAGTGGCGTTGTCATGGTCTTTCGGATGCCAAACAACTTTCAGCATTCTTGGAATACAGCTGATTCAAAGTTACGGCCTTGATCTGAATGCAGTTCATATGGCATACCAAATCTGAAGAAGAAATCACTAATAGCCAAAGCTACAGTTGTAGCTTCCTGATTTGGTATTGCATATGCCTCATGCCACTTGATGAAATAATCCATCACCACACAAATGTACTTGTTTCCAGCATGAGTTTGGGGCAGAGGACCAGCAATGTCAACGGCTACTCTTTCCATTGGTGCGCCAACTTGATATAACTTCATTGGAGCACGTCCCTTATGCTTGGGTCCCCTTTTAGCACAACATGTACTGCATGTTCTGCACCATTCTTCCACATCTTCTCTCATACCTATCCAGTAAAATCTGTGTCGTAGGTGACTCAATGTTTTCTTAACTCCGAGATGTCCTCTTGTTACAGTATCATGGGATTGACGCAGCACAACTTCCCGTAACTTTCTATGTATAACCGTTTGCCAGGTCGTCACTTTCCCATCTACGGAGAAGAATACCATCTTCAAGCCTCAACTGGTCCAATTGTGCCCAATAGTTCTTTGTCACAGGGCTTAGACTAGACACCTTCTCCCAAGCAGGGTGCAAAACACTTGCATTTAGGAAATCAATCATTGGCTTC
>NW_013937420.1:0-2392 GCF_000517525.1 Limulus polyphemus
CGTAGGTGTTCATGGAGTAGTTTTACCAAGTAAGGCTAAAGATGAGTATGGTGATTATGAATTCGGTAACTAGTGTTACACCTAGGTGTACGTGAAGTAATTGTACCAAGTAAGGCTAAAGATGAGTATGGTGGTTATAAATTCGGTAACTATAGTTACACCTAGGTGTTCATGGAATAGTTGTGCCAAGTAAGGCTAAAGATGAATATGGTGGTTACAGATTCGGTAACTAGAGTTACACCTAGGTGTTCGTGGAGTTGTACCAAATAACTCTGAAGATGAGTATCGTGGTTACAAATTCGGTAACTAGAGTTACACCTAGGTGTTCGTGGAGTTGTTTTACCAAATAACGTTAAAGATGAGCATGGGTGTTGCACCTTCGGTAACTAGAGTTACACCTAGGTGTTCATGGAGTAGTTGTACCAAGTAAGGCTAAAAATGAGTATTGTGGTTATAAATTCTGTAACAAGAGTTACACCTAGGTGTTCATGGAGTAGTTGTACCAAATAAGGCTAAAGATGAATATTGGGGTAATAAATTCGGTAACTATAGTTACACCTAGGTGTTCATGGAGTAGTTGTACCAGGTAAGGCTAAAGATGAGTATGGTGGTTATTAATTCGGTAACTAGAGTTACACCTAGGTGTTCGTGGTGTTGTTGAACCAAATAACGCTAAAGATGAGAATGGTGGTTATGAATTCGGTAACTATAGTTACACCTAGGTGTTCATGGAGTAGGTGTGCCAAAAAAGGCTAAAGATGAGTATGGTGGTTATATATTCGGTAACAGGAGTTACACCTAAGTATTCGTTGAGTTGTTGTACTAAATAACACTAAAGATGAGTATGTTGGATATAAATTCGGTAACTAGTGTTACACCTAAGTGTTCATGGAGCAGTTGTACCAAGTAAGGCTAAAGATGAGTATGGTGGTTATAAATTAGGTAACTAGAGTTACCCTTGGTGTTCATGGAGTTGTTGTACCAAGTAGAAATAAAGATGAATATTGGGGTTATAAATTTGGTAACTATAGTTACACCTAGGTGTTCATGGAGTAGTTGTACCAGGTAAGTCTAAAGATGAGTATGGTGGTTATAAATTCGGTAACTAGAGTTACACCTAGGTGTTCATGGAGTAGTTGGACCAAGTAAAGCTAAAGATTAGTATGGTGGTTATAAATTCGGTAACTAGAATTACACCTAGGTGTTCGTGGAGTTGTTGTACCAAATAACGCTAAAGTTGAGAATGGTGGTTATAAATTCGGTAACTAGAGTTACACCTTGGTGTTCGTGGAGTTGTTGTACCAAATAACGCTAAAGATGAGAATGGTGGTTATAAATTCAATAACTATAGTTACACCTAGGTGTTTATGGAGTAGTTGTACCAAGTAAGGCTAAAGATGAGTATGGTGGTTATAAATTCTGTAACTATAGTTACACCTAGGTGTTTATGGAGTAGTTGTACCAAGTAAGACTAAAGATGAGTATGGTGGTTATAAATTCAATTCCTATAGTTTCACCTAAAGTTACCGAATTTATAACCACCATACTCATCTTTAGCCTTACTTGGTACAACTACTCCACGAACACCTAGGTGTAACTCTACTTACCGAATTCATAACCACCATACTCATCTTTAGCCTTACTTGGTACAACTACTCCATGAACACCCACCTAGGTGTAACTATTTTTATGGAGTAGCTGTACCAAGTAAGACTAAAGATGAGTATGGTGGTTATAAATTCAATAACTTTAGTTTCACCTAAGTGTTTATGGAGTAGTTGTACCAAGTAAGGCTAAAGATGAGTATGGTGGTTATAAATTCGATAACTATAGTTTCAACTTTGTGTTTATGAAGTAGTTGTACCAAGTAAGGCTAAAGATGAGTATGGTGGTTATAAATTCTGTATCCAAAGTTACACCAAGGCGTTCATGGAGTAGTTGTACCAAGTAAGGCTAAAGATAAGTATGGTGGTTATAAATTCGGTAACTAGAGTTACACCCAGGTGTTGATGGACGAGTTGTACCAAGTAAGGCTAAAGATGAATATCGTGGTTATAAATTCGGTAACTATAGTTACACCTAGGTTTTCATGTAGTAGTTGCACCGAGTATGGTGTTTATAAATTCGGTAACTATAGTTACACCTAGGTGTTTATGGAGTAGTTCTACCAAGTAAGGCTAAAGATGAGTATGGTGGTTATAAATTCGGTAACTAGAGTTACAGCTAGGTGTTCGTGGACTTGTTGTACCAAAAACGCTAAAGAAGAGTATGGTGGTTATAAATTCGGTAACTACAGTTACACGTAGGAGTTCGTGGAGTTATTGTACCAATTAACGATAAAGATGAGTATGATGGTTACAATTTCGGTACTATACTTACACCTAGGTGTTCG
>NW_013937421.1:0-1441 GCF_000517525.1 Limulus polyphemus
CACCGAGATGTAACTCTAGTTACCGAATTTATAACCACAATACTCATCTTTAGCGTTATTTGGTACAACAACTCCACGAACACATAGGTGTAACAATAGTTACCGAATTTATAACCACCATACTCATCGTTAGCGTTATTTGGTAAAACCACTCCACAAACACCTACGTGTAACTTTAGTTACCGAAGTTATAACAACCATACTCATCTTTAGCCTTACTTGGTACAACTACTACATAATCGCCTAGGTGTAACTATAGTTACCGAATTTATAACCAACATACTAATATTTAGCCTTACTTGGTCCAACTACACCTCGAACACTTAGGTGTAACTCTAGTTACCGAATGTATAACCACCATACTCATCTTTGGCTCTACTTGGTACAACTACTCCATGAACACCTAGGTGTAACTATAGTTACCGAATTTATAACCACCATTCTCATCTTTAGCGTTTTTTGGTACAAGAAATCTACGAACACATAGGTGTAACTCTAGTTACTGAATTTATAACAACCATACTCATCTTTAGCCTTACTTGGTACAACTACACTTCGAACACTTAGGTGTAACTCTAGTTACCGAATTGATAACCGCCATACTCATCTTTAGCCTTACTTTGTACAACTACTCCACGAACACCTAGGTGTAACTCTAGTTACAGAATTTATAACCACCATACTCATCTTTGGCCTTACTTGGTACAACAATTCCATGAACTCTTACGTGTAACTCTAGTTACCGAAATTATAACCACCATACTCATCTTTAGCCTTACTTGGTACAACTACTCCATGAACACCTAGGTGTAACTATAGTTACCGAATTTATAACCACCATACTCATCTTTAGCGTTATTTGGTACAACAACTCCACGAATACCTAGGTGTAACTCCTGTTACCCAATTTATAGCCACCATACTCATCTTTAGCCTTACTTGGTACAACTACTCCATGAACACTTAGGTGTAACTTTAGTTACCGAATTTATAACAACCATACACATCTTTAGCATTACTTGGTACAACTACTCCATAAACGCCTAGGTGTAACTATAGTTACCGAATTTATAACCACCATTCTCATCTTTAGCGTTTTTTAGTACAAGAACTCCACGAACACCTAGGTCTAACTCTAGTTACCAAATTTATAACCACCATACTCGTTTTTAGCGTTATTTGGTACAACAACTCCATGAAAACCTAGGTGTAACTCTAGTTACTGAATTTGTAACCCCATACTCATCTTTAGACTTACTTGGTACAACTACTTCATAAACACCTAGGTGTAACTATAGTTACCGAATTTATAACCAACATAGTCATCTTTAGCCTTACTTGGTACAACTACTCCGTGAACACTTAGGTGTAACTTTAGTTACCGAATTTATAACAACCATAATCATATTTAGCATTACTTGGTACAACTACTCCATAAACA
>NW_013937422.1:0-2747 GCF_000517525.1 Limulus polyphemus
TGAGGCCATTTATTGATAGTACACAGTATCATTAAATCTTATATCTTGATATTGATGGTACACAGTATCTTTAAATCTTGTGTCTTCTTATTGACAGTACACAGTACTATTAAATTTTATGTCTTCTTATTGACAGTACACAGTATCGTTAAATCTTGTGTCTTCTTATTGACAGTATACAGTATTGTTAACTCTTGTGTCTTCTTATTGACAGTACAAAGTATTGTTAAATATTGTGTCTATTTATTGCCAGTACACAGTATTGTTAAATCTGGTGTATTCTTATTGACAGTACACAGTATCGTTAAATCTTGTGTCTTCTTATTGAAAGTAAACAGTATCGTAAAATATCGTCTCTTCGTATTGACAGTACACAGTATCGTTAAATCTTGTGTCTTCTTATTGACAGTACACAGTATTGTTAAATATGGTTTATTCTTATTGGCAGTACACAGTATCGTTAAATCTGGTGTCTTCTTATTCATAGTACACAGTATCGTTAAATCTCGTGTCTTCTTATTGATAAAACACACTATATTTAAATCTCGTGTCTTCTTATTGATAAAACACACTATCGTTAAATCTCGTGTTTTCTTATTGATAGTACACAATATCGTAAAATCTCGTGTCTTCTTATTGATAAAACACACTATCGTTAATCTCGTGTCTTCTTATTGATAGTACACAGTATTGATAATTCTTGTGTCTTCTTATTGACAGTACACAGTATTGTTAAATCTTGTGTCTTGTTATTGACAGTATACAGTATTGTTAAATCTTGTGTCTTCTTATTGACAGTACACAGTATTCTTAAATCTTGTGTCATCTTATTAACAGTACACAGTATTGTTAAATCTTGTGTCTACTTATTGACAGTACTCAGTATTGTTAAATCTGGTTTATTCTTATTGGCAGTACACAGTATCGTTAAATCTTGTGTCTTCTTATTCATAGTACACAGTATCGTTAAATCTCATGTCTTCTTATTGATAAAACAAACTATCGTTAAATCTCGTGTCTTCTTATTGATAAAACACACTATCGTTAAATCTCGTGTTTCCTTATTGATAAAACAAACTATCGTTAAATCCCGTGTCTTCTTGTTGATAAAACACACTATCTTTAAATCTCGTGTCTTCTTATTGTTAGTACACAGTATCGTAAAATCTCGTGTCTTCTTATTGATAGTACACAGTATTGTTAAATCTTGTGTTTTCTTATTGAAAGTACACAGTGTTGTTAAATCTCGTGTCTTCTGATTGATAGCACACAGTATTGTTAAATCTTGTGACTTGTAATTGATAGTACACAGTGTCGTTAAATAATGTGTCTTCTTATTGCAGTCTACAGTATTCTTAAATCTTGTGTCTTCTTATTGACAGTACACAGTATCGTTAAATCTTGTGTCTTCTTATTGATAGTACATTGTATCGTTAAATCTCGTGTTTTCTTACTGATAAAACACACTATTGTTAAATCTCGTGTCTTCTTATTGATAAAACACACTATGGTTAAATCTCGTGTCTTCTTATTGATAGTACACAGTATTGATAAATCTTGTGTCTTGTTATTGACAGTACACACTATCGTTAAATCTCGTGTCTTCTTAATGATAGTACACAGTATCGTAAAATCTCGTGTCTTCTTATTGATAAAACACACTATCGTTAAAAAGAAGACACGAGATTTAATGATACTGTGTACTATCAATAAGAAAACACAAGATTTAACAATACTGTGTACTGTCAATAAGAAGACACAATATTTAACAATACTGTGTACTGTCAATAACAAGACAAAAGATTTATCAATACTGTGTACTATCAATAAGAAGACACAAGATTTAACATTACTGTGTACTATAAATAAGAAACAACAAATTTAACGATAGTGTGTTTTATCAATAAGAAGACACAAGATTTAACATTGCCTTGTACTATCAATAAGAAGTCACGAGATTTAACGATAGTGTGTTTTATCAATAAGAAGACACGAGATTTAACGATACTGTGTACTATCATTAAGAAGACATAAAAATTTAACCATACTGTGTACTGTCAATAAGAATACACAAGATTTAACAATACTGTGTACTGTCAATAAGAAGACACGAGATTTAACCATACTGTGTACTATCATTAAGAAGACACAGTCAATAAGAATACACCAGATTTAACAATACTGTGTACTGTCAATAAGAAGACACGAGAGTTGATAGTACACAGTATTGTTAAATTTGTGTCTTCTTATTGATAGCACACAGTATTGTTAAATCTTTTGGCTTGTTATTGATAGTACACAGTGTCGTTAAATCTTGAGTTTTCTTATTGATATTACAAATTATTGTTAAATCTTATGTCTTCTTATTGACAGTACACAGTATGATAAATCTTGTGTTTTCATTTTGATAGTACACAGTATTGCTAAATCTTGTGTTTTTTTCACAGTTCACTGTATCGTTAAATCTTGAGGCCATTTATTGATAGTACACAGTATCGTTAAATCTTATAGCTTGCTATTGATAGTACACAGTATCGTTAAATCTTGTGTCTTCTTATTCACAGTACACAGTATTGTTAAATTATTATGTCTTCTTATTCACAGTACAGAGTATCGTTAAATCTTGTGTCTTCTTATTGACAGTACACAGTATTGTTAAATATTGTGTCTTCTTATTGACAGCACAAAGTATTATTAAATGTTGTGTCTATTTATTGACAGTACACAGTATTGTTAAATCTCGTGTC
>NW_013937423.1:0-1660 GCF_000517525.1 Limulus polyphemus
GCAGCAATGTCTGCAGTCATTTTTGCAGGGTCTTCGGCTCAGTGCATCGGCATTTCCATGAGATTTTCCTTCTGTGTATTCAATATCATAATTATATTGGTATAACTTTCTGATCCAACGTGCCAGTTGTCCCTCTGGGTTCTTTAATGATCTTAACCAGTGTAATGCAGCATGGTCTGTCCTGATGGTAAACCTAGCCCCATAGAGGTAAGGATGGAAAAATGTCAGACTTTTTACTATAGCAAGGAGTTCCCTCCGTGTTACACAGTAGTTCCTCTCTGGTCTACTCAAAACCCTACTGAAGTAGGCCCCACATGTTCGTTTTCGCCCACTTTCTGAGACAACACTCCTCCAATTCCGACATTACTAGCATCACAATCCAGTATGTATGGCAGTGAGGGATCTGGAAGCTTTAAAAGTGGAGCAGAGGCCAATTTTTCCTTCAACATCTTGAAATAATGCTGACAAGAAACTGTCCATTCAAACTTCTGGCCTTTTTTAGTCAAATCATGTAGTGGAGCAGTTTTTTTGCAAAGTCCTTCACAAACTTCCGGTAATAAGTGTAGAGTCCCAAGAAACTTCTTAGCTCTCCCACATTGTCTGGTGTTGGTCAGTCATGCACTGCTTTCACCTTGTCGGGATCAGTTTGCACACCATTCTCATTTACAATATGGCCTAAGTAAAGCACCTCTTTCTGGAACAAATGACATTTCTTGGGATGGAGTTTGAGGTTTACTGCTTTCAAACGTTTGAATACTTCCTCCAGCCGGGACAATTCCTCGTAAAAAGTTGTTGCTAATACAATGACATCGTCCAGGTACACTAGAGCTATCCTCCATTGTAGGCCTTCCAATACTCGTTCCATCAGCCTCTCAAATGTTGCTGGAGCATTACTGAGCCCGAATGGCATCACTCGGTATTGCCAGAGACCTTGGCTATAACTAAATGCTGTCTTGGGTCTATCTGCTTCAGCCATTTTTACTTGATGGAAACCTGACTTTAAGTCCAAAGTTGAAAACCACCTGGCTCCACTTAGGGCATCAAAAGTATCATCAATTCTTGGCAGTGGGTATAAGTCTTTTTCGGTTATGCTGTTAAGAGCCCTGAAGTCCACACAGCAACGTTGGGTCCCATCCTTCTTCTGTACTAATACAACGGGAGCTGACCAGGGACTATCTGATTTCTCAACTATCCCTTCCTTAATTAGACCATCCATGACATTTTATATCTCTTGCTGCTTTGCTGGAGCTATTCTCCTTGGAGGGATCTTTATTGGACGGTGATTGCCTGTGTTTATTCTGTGCTCTACAAGGTTTGTGCAGCCGAGGTCATGATCTACTTTCGAAAAGACGTCAGCATAATTTGCCAAAAGTTCTTTTACCTGAAGAGCCTGTGATGATGACAAATGGACTATGTTCTTCTTATAGAGGTCAGTCAAATATTCTGGAAGTGTATGTCCTTTCTTTACAGTTGTATTCCTTGCTTTAACATTGACTGGCTCTACCTCCTGGCACACACCCAACAATGCCCTTTCTTTAAGTGTCTGCTCACATTTAGAGAAATTGGCCACTGTTATAGGTACTACTTGATGACCCGCTACAAGTGACCTTCCGATCTTCAAATCCGCTGGCCTGGATGGGTCTTCCACTGCTTCTCCAAG
>NW_013937424.1:0-1424 GCF_000517525.1 Limulus polyphemus
CGACAGTAAACAGAATCATCGTGCAGTTCAGGAAATACGGCAAGGAAACAACTGAGCAGCGTTCGGGTCGTCCTGGTCCATCGGAGAGGACAAAAAGGGCTGTCAAGAGGAGTATCGAAATTGATCCCAGATTAACGACGGCAGAAGTGGCCAAAGTTGGTGGGATGAGCCCGAAATCTGTTCAACGGATTCTCCACAGATTGGGTTATCGTTGCAGAGCAGCTAGACGGAAGCCCTTATTAAGACCTGCCAACATAGTCAGACGAAAGAAGTGGGCAAGTGATATGATGACCAAGCCTCTGGACTTTTGGAAGACCGTATTGTTCTCAGACAAATCAAGATTCGCTCAATTTTTGGACAGTGGAAGGATATGGGTCTGGAGAATGTCTCACCAAGAGTTTTGGCTCAACAGATTGCAGCCAACTGTGAAGCATGGTGGTTTCAGCATGATGGTTTGGGGAGCTGTTTGGGTTGGTGGGAGATTGAGCTTAGTGGAGTGCATTGGCAACATAAATTGTGCGAAATACGTCGAATTATTGGAGGAAGGACTCTTGTCACTTTATTCCTCGGGTTTCGTGGACAAGAACACAACGTTGTTCCAGGAGGATGGAGCACCGTGTCACACTGCTAGAAACACCCAAAAGTGGCAGGAAGAAAATGGTATCCAGCAGTTGCCCTGGCTGAGCCAATCTCCTGACATGAACCCCATCGAAAACCTCTGGGCCATACTCGACCGGCAAGTCAAGAACAACAACAACAAAAAAAAAAACAACTTCGAAGAGCGATCTACTCCAAGTTTTGAAGCAAGAGTGGGCGAAAATCCCACAATCTAAAATTGACGAGATGATTCTCACGATGCCCCAAAGGATCAACGAACTCCACGAAGCGAAAGGAAGATCTACTAGATATTAATTAAATTATAGATATATCAATTCATGTGAATATGACTGAAAACTTAATTTTTTCTGAAAAGGTGGTGTCTATTTACTTGTGACCACGCTGTGTACATTGCTACTAGTCCAAACTATGAAAGGCGGGATCTTCTCCTTTACAAATTCCTAATAAGTGAAACATAGTTAATGATAGTATATCTTGAGTCATCACAGCATTTACACTACTAGGTAATTCCAGTCACCAAAGGCCGAATCTTCTCTCTTAAAATCTCTTAATAAACAAAAACTAGTTAAGTATAGTATTTCTAGTCATCACAGCATTTAAATTGCTACATATCACGAATGACTGCAATTTCTCTCTTAAAAATTTCTAATATGTAAAAACAAGGTAAAGATAGTAACTCTAGAATTATCATAGTGTTGCGTCAGCGAGGTCACGTGGCTAGTGTCACGCCACTTCTCTCGAACCTTCGGGAATAGTCGGGAGATTGCTAGATATAGGGTAATCTGGTATATATATAAGAGGGTGAC
>NW_013937425.1:0-1338 GCF_000517525.1 Limulus polyphemus
GAACACCTAGGTGTAACTCTAGTTACAGAATTTATAACCACATAGTCATCTTTAGCCTTACTTTGAACAACTACTCCATGAACACCTATGTGTAACTCTAGTTACTGAATGTGTAACTCCATACTCATTTTTAGCGTTATTTGGTACAACTACTCCATGAACACTTAGGTGTCACTCTAGTTACCGAATTTATAACCACCATACTCATCTTTAGTCTTACTTGGTACAACTACTTATTGAACACCTAGGTTTAACTCTAGTTACTGAATTTGTAACCCCATACTCATCTTTAGCGTTATTTGGTACAACAACTCCACGAACACCTAGGTGTAGCTCTAGTTATTGAGTTTATAACCACCTTACTCATCTTTAGCCTTACTTGGTACAACTTCTCCATGAACACTTAGGAGGAACTCCAGTTACATATTGTATGACCACCATTCTCATTTTTAGCCTTACTTGGTACAACTACTCCATGAACACTTATGTTTCACTCTAGTTACCGAACTTATAACCACCAAATTCATCTTTAGCCATACTTGGTACAACTACTCCTTGAACACCTAGGTGTAACTCTAGTTTCCGAATATATAACCACCATACTCATCTTTAGTCTTACTTGGTACAACTATTTTTTGAACACCTAGGTATGTCTCTAGTTACTGAATGTGTAACCCCATACTTATCTTTAGCGTTATTTGGTACAACAACTCCATGAACACCTAGGTGTAACTCTAGTTATTGAATTTATAACCAACCTACTCGTCTTTAGCCATACTTGGTACAACAACTCCACGAACACCTAGGTGTAACTCTAGTTTCCGAATTTATAACCACCATACTCATCTTTAGCCTTACTTGGAACAACTACTCCATGAACACCTAGGTGTAACTCTAGTTACCGAATTTATAACCACCAAATTCATCTTTAGCCTTACTTTGTACAACTACTCTATGAACACTTAGGTGTAACTCTAATTACCAAATTTATAACCACCATACTCATCATTAGCCTTACTTGGTACAACTGCTCCATGAACACTTAGGCGTAGCTCTAGTTACTGAATATATAACCACCATACTCATTTTTAGCGTTATTTGGTACAACTAATCCATGAACTCCTAGGTGTGACTCAAGTTACAGAATTTATTACCACCATACACATCTTTAGCCTTACTTGGTACAACTACTCCATAAACACCTAGGTGTAACTCTAGTTACCGAATTTGTAACCACCATACTCATCTTTAGCGTTATTTGGTATAACAACTCCACGAATACCTAGGTGTAACTCTGGTTAACTAATTTATCACCATACTAATCGTTAACCTTACTTG
>NW_013937426.1:0-1286 GCF_000517525.1 Limulus polyphemus
GTCTTCCATGTCAGCCAAGTATACTTTCTGTTTGTCCTTTATGCCCATGAGGTCAATAGTCACCCACACTGGTCCCCACAATCTTGTAGAATGTCCTGTCAAACCATAAAGCTTCTCTATGGCTTCTGGTACTCCTTCGTGATTTAACACCTTGATGCTAACAAGGGTTTGCTGAGATGCATAGTCTATGACAAAGTTCCACTTTTGGCCATCTAGCTTTCCTGTCACATAGACACTGTGTGTGCTTGGCATTTTACACCTAGCTGTTGGGACTTTTACTATGGGGGTTGGTGAGCGTCGCTCAACACCAACCACTACTGGTCTCCTTGAGGCCGACTTGTTGGTAATATTCTTCCCACACTGGCTCCTCAAATGTCCGTGCTTTCCACAGTTCCAACAACGTTTCTGGATACTAGCCTTTCCTGCTGTGGCACCTCCCCTGTTTTGAAGTTTCCAGCATTGAGCTCTCTTGTACCTAGGTTTATTACAGTGCCAGCAAAGTCCCTCAAACCTCTCTGAAAGCTGACCTTTTCTGGCCTTGAATCCAGATGACTGTACCAACCTCGGTACTCTGTGCTGGACTTAACGTAGGATTCAAATTCGAGAGCTCTGGCCATTGCATCCTGCATGGTAGAGGGGTGTGCTTGCTTCACTTGTATCTTAAGTTGTGGACTGTCCAAGGCATCTACGAACTGATCCCTCAGCAACAACTTGAGGAGATCGGGTGGTGCAGTTGGGTAGGCCTTTGTGTGCCATGCTCTCCAAGTCCTGTGCTAGCTCTTGCAGGCTCTCCCCGTTAGCACGGACTCTCGTCCTGAACCTGGCCCTGTAGACTTCTGACTGATTCTGGGTTCCGTACCTGAGTTCCAGAGCCGACACCAGTGTTCTATAGTCGTGTCTGTCGGCTGCTGTCAACTGTCCAAGTATTTCCAGTGGTTGTCCCTTCAAGCTCGTTGCCAGATATACAGCTTTCTGCTCCTCAAACTGTGCTCTATATGCTTCCCACGGTGCCTTCCCATCGAATTCCTGTGGCTTCCTTCATACTGGATCACTCCTAGTACTGACATTCATATCTGGGATGTGACTTCTAACGGGACTGAATATGTCTGCATTAGGGTTTAGGTGCGGGCTCTGTAAGGGGCTTGCCATTGTCTGGGGCTGATTAAGTCGATGGTCAATGCATCCTCCTTGTGTAACACACAACAAATCGTTCTTTAACGTATCTAATTCGCTTTTAAATTTATTGATATTTTCCATTTGTACCTCTTGCCATTGTTGTTGGTTTT
>NW_013937427.1:0-1110 GCF_000517525.1 Limulus polyphemus
GGAAATAAATACAGATATCAAAGCAGAACAGGAGAAAGACCAAGATTTGAAGCCAATGATTGATTTTCTAAAAGCGAGTGTTGTGCGCCCTGCTTGGGAGAAGGTGTCTAGTCTAAGCCCTGTGACAAAGCACTATTGGGCACAATGGGACCAGTTAAAGCTTGCAGATGGTATTCTTGTCCGAAGATGGGAAACTACCGATGGGAAAGTGACGACTTGGCAAACAGTTATACCGAGGAAGTTACGGGAAGTTGTGCTGCGTCAGTCCCATGATAATTTAACTGGAGGACATCTCGGAATCAAGAAGACATTGAGTCACATACGACAATGATTTTATTGGATAGGTATGAGGCGAGATGTGGAAGAATGGTGCCGAACATGCAGTACATGTAGTGCTAAAAGGGGACCCAAGCATACGGGACACTCACCTTATGAAGAGTTGCCTGAGAATATGTCAGAGTTTGTGGAAGTGTTATCGGAAAGGATGGATGATGTTCACCATCAGGTGCATACAAGCTTGAAAACGTCTGCTGATTCGATGAGGTTGACTTATGATAAGAGATCTACTGAGGTCAGCTTTGTACCAGGAGACAAGGTATGGTTGTATAATCCCAGGAAGACCAAAGGGAAATCTCCTAAGTTGTCTTCTCCATGGGAAGGCCCATACGACATAGTGGGTCGTCTCTCAGACGTGACTTTCCGGATAAAATGTGGTCGGCGAGGTAAACCAAAAGTGGTGCTTGCCAACAGGCTTTGGCGTTATCATGGTCCAGGACATTTCAGTTGGGATGAAGTGGACCACAGAACAAATGACGCCGCTGAAGACGTGACACCTGAAGAAGCCACCGTTGAAGAAGAAACTCTACTCAGTTTGGAGAAGGGAAACGGTGAAGCTCTTAGTGATGTTACTAACACTGATGTGACTGTTACCGATGATAGGACATTTCCTGATGAAGTAGATGAACCCCACATGAAGCAGAATCCAACAAGACGGAGACCAGTACGGAAGAAGATACGTCCCGTAAAATTAAGAGACTTTGTTGAATTGTAATTTTGTGTTTGTAATTCTGTACATTTTAATTAAGTAATTGTTATTGGTTTATTATATGT
>NW_013937428.1:0-2287 GCF_000517525.1 Limulus polyphemus
GGTGAAATAATCCATCACCACACAAATGTACTTGTTTCCACACGAGTTTGGGGCAAAGGACCAGCAATGTCAACAGCTACTCTTTCCATTGGTGCATCAATTTGATATGACTTCATTTGAGCACATCCCTTATGCTTGGGTCCCCTTTTAGCACAACATGTACTGCAGGTTCTGTACCATTCTTCCACATTTTGCCTCATACCTATCCAGTAAAATCTCTGTCGTAGGTGACTCAATGTCTTCTTAACTCCGAGATGTCCTCCTGTTAAACTATCATGGGATTGACGCAGCACAACTTCCCATAACTTTCTCGGTATAACTATTTGCCAGGTCATCACTTTCCCATCTGCAGTTTCCCATCTCCAGAGAAGAATACCATCTTCAAGCTTCAGCTGGTCCCATTGTGCCCAATAGTTCTTTGTCACAGGGCTTAAGCTAGACACCTTCTCCCAAGCAGGGCGCAAAACACTTGCTTTTAGAAAATCAATTATTGGCTTCAAATCTTGGTCTTTCTCCTGCTCTGCTTTAATATCTATATTTGGTTCCATTTCACCATCATGAACTCTTTCAGTCACTTTGACTTCAGCTTAATGGGACGTGGTTAGTCCAACCTCCCTTTTAACACTTACCAGAATTCGGTCTTTGTTGTTCTCAAACGTCATTTTATCAAAATAACTACACACTCCCTCGATAGTAAGTAGTCCAACCCTAGTATGAATTGGTCTTCAATGTCAGCCAAGTATACTTTGTGTCTGTCCTTCATGCCCATGAGCTCAATAGTTACCCACACTGGTCCCCACAACCTTGCATAATGACCTGTCACACCACAGAGCTTCTGTATGGCTTCTGGTACTCTTTTGTGATTTAGCACCTTGATACTCACAAGGGTTTGCTGAGATGCAGAAGCTATGACAAAGTTGCACCTTTGGCCATCCAGCTTTCCTGTCACGTAGACACTATATGTGCTTGGCATATTACACCTAGCTGTTGGGACTTTCACGATCGGTTTTGGTGGGCATCCCTCAACACCAACCACTACTGGTCTCTCTGAGGCTGACTCATTGGTAGTATTCTTCTTACACTGGCTCCTCATATGTTCTTGCTCTTCACAGTTCCAACAAACTTTCTGGGTAGCAGCCTTTCCTGCTGTAGCATCTTCCCTGTGTTGAAGTTGCCAGCATTGAGCTCTCTTGTGCCCTGGTTTGTTACAGTGCCAGCAAAGTCCCTCAAACTTCTCTGAAAGCTGCCCTTTTCTGGCCTTGAATCCTGATGACTGTACCAACCTTCCTTAATGCAAACATCTTCAGTCCTGCCAGAAGTCAGATTCCAGACATAAGTGTCAGCAATAGGGGTGATCTAGTACGAAGGAAGCCACAGGAATTCGACGGGAAGGCACCGTGGGAAGCATATAGAGCACAACTTGAACTCTTAGCAGAAATGAATGGATGGACAGAAGAGCAGAAAGCAGTGTACCTAGCAACGAGCCTGAAGAGACAACTACTGGAAATACCTGGACAGTTGTCAGCAGACGACAGGCACAGCTATAGAGCACTGGTAGCTGCTCTAGAACTCAGATATGGAACTCAAAATCAGTCCAAAGTCTACAGGGCTAGGTTTAGGACTAGAGTCCGAGCTGACACAGGATTTCGAAAGTATGGCACACAAGGCCTACCTAACTGCGCCACCCAATCTCCTCAAGTTGTTGCTGAGGAATCAGTTTGTAGACGCCTTGGACAGTCCACAACTGAAGATACAAGTAAAGCAAGCACACCCCTCTACTATGCAGGATGCAATGGCCAGAGCTCTTGAATTCGAATCCTATATTAAGTCCAGCACAGAAGTACCCGAGAGGTCCCTTCCAGACCCTGCAGTTTGTCTGGGGCTGATTAGATCCATGGCTAATATATCCTCCTTGTGTAAAAGACAGTAAATCATCCTTTAGTAAATTTCAAAGTGAATTAAATATATTAATCTTTTCAATTTGTGTGAGCTGGCATTCTCTCAACTGTTGGAATCTTTCTTCCTGTTTCTTTTCTTGTTCTTCTCGTCTCATTTCTTGTTCCAGTTGCCACTGGTGCTGGTTTTCCTGCCTCTACTGTAGTCTTTCTTCTTGTTTATTTTCTTTCTCCTCCAAGCACAGCTGTAGTCTATCTTCTTGTTTATTTTCTTTCTCCTCCAACCACTGCTGTAGCCTCTCTGCTTGTTTCTTTCTTTCTCCTCCAATCCACTGCTGTAGTCTCTCTTCTTGTTTATTTCTTTCTCCTCCAACCACTGCTGTAGCCTCTCT
>NW_013937429.1:0-1044 GCF_000517525.1 Limulus polyphemus
GTTATTTATATAGGTCATATGTTACAAGAGAAATTGTAATGGTGTGAACGCATTCTACACGCTTGTAAACCACTACTGAAATACAGTACTGAGGAAAAGTGTTAGGACAAGATAATATCTTGCCAGTCCTTCCATTTTATGGGGCTAATTCTTCCATGCCATTACATAATGTAAATTTCAACACTATGGTAATGCTTCACTAATCCCTGAGGCGACAGTAGATATTTGCAAAATTTATGGAATAATGGACCAGCGCAAGTACCATCAGATAATGATCCATCATGAGAAACCAAGTGACTTGTGTATTATTGGTAAAGGATTCTACTACCAAGAAGATAATGACTCCAAGCACATATCCAACCTAGGCAGAAATTACTTCGCTAAGAAAGAAGCTGCTGGAGTCTTTCAAATGATGCAATGGCCCCAACAGAGCCCTGATCTCAACCAAGTTTAGCAGATCTGGTATTTGAAAGATCAAAAACTTGACAAATCAAAAGTTACTTCCAAAGAAACTTTATGGGAGTATATTAGAGACATTTGGGTAAAATCTCAAAAGACACTTTCATTAAATATGTTGTAACAATGGCTAAAATACTGTCTGCAGGTATTAAAGCAAAAATATTAAATGTTTGATGAACTCATGCACTTCCACTGAGTTTCTGTTATAATAAATATGAAGATTAATACAATTTTGATATTTCGCCTGTGATTTATCTTCCATTGTTCTTTGAAAGAATCCCTAAATCTAATTTTTAATTTTGTCCTTACACTTTTGCACAGTACTGTACTATTATTATGTACTCTTCAAATTCTTGAAAATTCCAATGCAATAGACTAAGAATGTAGTGTTAAAAATATTGTTACGTCTCTGGTCGTTAGTTAACTTCCCGTATAATTTCTTTCGGATGAAACTTTAGCGACACAAGTCCTTTCTTAAATGAAACTACTTTATTCTTTCTAAATACAACTTTGCAATACACTTAATTTCCACAGTCAACGCTATAACAAACGCTCTAATTCACAACGAACATCTCACGTGCTCGA
>NW_013937430.1:0-1395 GCF_000517525.1 Limulus polyphemus
CACTCACAAACATATAAGCCTAAGTGAGATTTAAATAATTTAGAAAATTATCTTTATTTATAAGAGCGAAATATTATTTCTTCCCTGATGATATTTTGTTCAAGCCCTAGATTATTTTTCATTAAATTACATTTGAGAGATAAATAATGAGAGGTAGTTTACATTGTATAATTTAAAAAGGTTATAACAATATAAAAGATTAAATATTGAAAACTAACTTTTCAAAGACGAGGATGGACCATGTCCCTATCTTAACATAGGGACCTCAAGCTGATCAGCAATATATTTCAAGATCACCCAATGGTGACAAAGATTAAAAGTGTTAAGATTCTAAAAGTCACGAAGGTTGAAGAGAGTAATTTTTATCAAGAGAGGTCAACTATATGATTAGCGAATAAGGAAGAAAGGAAAGTGAACACCATGACGTCTTCAACGTTTACGAGCTTCATGAAATGGTTTAACAACGACCTCCTTCAAATTAGTGGACATGTTTGACACAAGTAGCCAGTATGAACATGTGCAAAACGTTTAATATTTCATCACGGAAGAAGCAGATTGGTTTATTGATTTGTTATCCTGAAATTACCTGATCCTATTTGCTATAGAATAAATGTAGGCTCGAGTAGACATCTTCCTCGTCTTCAAAATATCTCTATTTTTCATTTCAAAAGGCTCTACCATAAGGCCGTCATGTTTAAATTACAGCCTTATTAAGCGCCCTATTCAATAGTCTGATTGCACAGTGTCCATAAGCGTGGAATAGCATGTATACTCGCGTCATTCTCCAGATTCTTGAGGAATGTGATTGTTAAATGATTAAGAAATGGACGCTTATGCACACGTGCCTTATGTGATTTCCCAGATTGAGGGCCATTTCGATTTTGTTTTATACTGTTGCCTGGATCAAGTTGACGACTTTTATCAGTTTATCTCATATGTTATGAGATTCTGCACCCTGCTTACCATGGCTAGGATACGACTTGCTCCAAGTCTCTCTCTGCATGGTCCTGGGAACCGTGTTGATCCATATTCATTTATTTTCTAACGTCATTAAGCACGAGGGATATTCCCGTCTTCGAAGTTATAAATTCACGATCTCAAAACAAATTTATGGCCTGAACGTGTGGATATTTTTTGTCAGCATCGGCTGTCAGCCTTCTACAAGCGATTGGGTGGCGTCACACTACCTATGAAATGTAAAACAATATTTTTGCTGTTGAATATTGGGCAAAACTTCCCGGGATCTATATGCTCTAGCTATTCCTAATTTTGAAGTGGATAGTGAACAGAGAATGTAGATAGTCCAAGTCGAGAGTTACTCTAATCAAATAATGGAATATGACTGTCACTCTTATAAGAAACCAACGGTATCAAAGTTAACCGTGACTTTATGTA
>NW_013937431.1:0-1116 GCF_000517525.1 Limulus polyphemus
GTCTACAGGGCTAGGTTTAGCACGAGAGTCCATGCTAAAGGGGAGAGCCTGCAAGAGCTGGCACAGGACTTGGAAAGCATGGCACACAAAGCCTACCCAACTGCACCACCCGATCTCCTCAAGTTGTTGCTGAGGGATCAGTTCATAGATGCCTTGGACAGTCCACAACTTAAGATACAAGTGAAGCAAGCACACCCCTCTACTATGCAGGATGCAATAGCCAGAGCTCTCGAATTTGAATCCTGTGTTAAGTCCAGCGCAGAGGTACCAAGGTTGGTATAGTCATCTGGATTCAAGGCCAGAAAATATCAGCTTTCAGAGAAGTTTGAGGGACTTTGCTGGCACTGTAACAAACCTGGGCACAAGAGAGGTCAATGCTGGAAACTTCAACACAGGGGAAATGATACAACAGGAAAAGCTGCTACCCAGAAGGGCTGTTGGAACAGTGGGGAACAAGGACATCTGAGGAGCCAGTGTAAGAAGAATATTACCAACAAGTCAGCCTTAAGGAGACCAGTAGTGGTTGGTGTTGAGGGACGCTCATCAACCCCCATCATGAAAGTCCCAACAGCTAGGTGTAAAATGCCAAGCACACACAGTGTCTATGTGACAGGAAAGCTCAATGGCCAAAGGTGCAACTTTGTCATAGACTCTGCATCTCAGCAAACCCTTGTGAGCATCAAGGTGTTAGATCACGAAGGAGTACCAAGAAGCCATACAGAAGCTTTGTGGTGTGGACAGGACATTCTACAAGATTGTGGGGACCAGTGGAGGTAACTATTGAGTTCATGGGCATAAAGGACAGACAGAAAGTATACGTGGCTAACATTGAAGACCAATGCATATTAGGATTGGACTATCTGCTACCGAGGAAGTTTGTAATTGATTTTGATAAAATGACGTTTGGGAACAACAAAAGCCAAGTTCCGGTAACTATTAAAAGAGAGGTTGAACTAATTAAGTGTCATCAAGCTGAAGTCAAAGTGACTGAAGAAGTTGATGATGGTGAAGTGAAACCAGGTATAGATATTAAAGCAGAGCAGGAGAAAGATCAAGATCTGAAGCCAATAATCGATTTTCTAAAAGCAAGTGTTTTGCGCCCAGCTTGGGAGAAGG
>NW_013937432.1:0-1036 GCF_000517525.1 Limulus polyphemus
ACACAGCTGATTCGAAGTTACTGCCTTGATCTGAATGCAGTTCATATGGCATACCAAATCTGAAGAAGAAATCACTAATAGCCGAAGCTACAGTTGTAGTGTCCTGATTTGGTATTGCATATGCCTCAGGCCACTTGGTGAAATAATCAATCACCACACAAATGTATCTGTTTCCAGCACATCTTTGGGGCAAAGGACCAGCAATGTCAACAGCTACTCTTTCCATTGGTGCACCAGCTTGATATAACTTCATTGAAGCACGTCCCTTATGCTTGGGTACCCTTTTAGCACAACATGTATTGCATGTCCTACACCATTCTTCCACATCTTGTCTCATACCTATCCAGTAAAGTCTCTGTCGTAGGTGACTCAATGTCTTCTTAACTCCGAGATGTCCTCCTGTTAAACTATCATGGGACTGACGCAGCACAACTTCCCGTAACTTTCTCGGTATAACCGTTTGCCAGGTCGTGACTTTCCCATCGCCAAAGAAGAATACCATCTTCAAGCTTCAACTGGTCCCATTGTGCCCAATAGTTCTTTGGTACAGGGCTAAAGCTAGACACCTTCTCCCAAGCAGGGCGCAAGACACTTGCTTTTAGAAAATCAGTTATTGGCTTCAAATCTTGGTCTTCTCCTGTTCTGCTTTGATATCTATATTTGGTTCCACTTCACCATCATCAACTTCTTCAGTCACTTTGAGTTCAGCTTGATGACACCTGGTTAGTCCAACCTCTCTTTTAACATTTACCGGAATTTGGCCTTTGTTGTTCCCAAACGTCATTTTATCAAAAATAATTACAAACTTCCTTGGTAATAAGTAGTCCAACCCTAATATGCATTGGTCTTCAATGTCAGCCAAGTATACTTCGTGTCTGTCCTCCATGCCTATGAGCTCAATAGTTACCCACACTGGTCTCCACAACCTTGCATAATGTCCTGTCACATTACAGAGCTTCTGTATGGCTTCTTGTACTCCTTTGTGATCCAGCATCTTGATACTCACAAGGGTTTGCTGAGATGCAGAATCTATGAT
>NW_013937433.1:0-990 GCF_000517525.1 Limulus polyphemus
TGATACTGTAATAGGAGGACATCTCGGAGTTAAGAAAACAATTGAGTCACCTACGACACAGATTTACTGGATAGGTATGAGACAAGATGTGGAAGAATGGTGCAGAACATGCAGTACATGTTGTGCTAAAAGGGGACCCAAGCAAAAGGGACGTGCTCCAATGAAGTTATATCAAGTTGGTGCACCAATGGAAAGAGTAGCCGTCGACATTGCTGGTCCTCTGCCCCAAACTCGTGCTGGAAACAAGTACATTTGTGTGGTAATGGATTACTTCACCAAGTGGCCTGAGGCATATGCAATACCAAATCAGGAAGCTACAACTGTAGCTTCGGCTATTAGTGACTTCTTCAGATTTGGTATGCCATATGAACTGCATTCAGATCAAGGCTGTAACTTTGAATCAGCTGTGATCCAAGAATGCTGCAAGTTGTTTGGCATACGAAAGACCAGGACAATGCCACTTCACCCACAGTCTGATGGGATGGTAGAAAAGTACAACTGAACACTGGGACAGGAATTGGCAAAGTTTTATAATAGCCATCAAGATGACTGGGATGTCTTACTCCCTCCACTGTTGATGGCCTATAGGACAGCAGAGCATGAAACCACTGGATACACTCCAGCAAAGTTGATGTTTGGTCGGGAACTTCGGTTGCCAGTGGATCTGTTAACAGAACGCCCACCTTATGAAGAGTTGCCTGAGAATGTGTCAGAGTTTGTGAAAGTGTTATCGGAAAGGATGGATGATATTCACCATCAAGTGCGTACAAACTTGAAAACGTCTGCTGATTCGATGAAGTTAACTTATGATAAAAGATCTACTGAAGTCAGCTTTGTACCAGGAGACAAGGTATGGTTGTATAATCCCAGGAAGACCAAAGGGAAGTCTCCTAAGTTGTCTTCTCCATGGGAATGCTCATACGACATAGTGGATCGTCTCTCAGACGTGACTTTCCGGATAAAATGTGGTCGGGCGAGGTAAGCCAAAAG
>NW_013937434.1:0-1007 GCF_000517525.1 Limulus polyphemus
AGCGTAACGCAGCATGGTCTGTCCTGATGGTAAACCTTGCACCATAGAAGTAAGGATGGAAATATGTCAAACTCTTTACTATAGCAAGGAGTTCCCTCCGTGTTACACAGTAGTTCCTCTCTGGTCTACTTAACACCCTACTGAAGTAGGCCACCACATGTTCGTTTTCGCCCACTTTCTGAGACAACACTCCTCCAATTCCGACATTACTAGCATCACTATCTAGTATGTACGGCAGTGAGGGATCTGGAAGCTTTAAAAGTGGAGCAGAGGCCAATATTTCCTTCAACGTCTTGAAAGAATGCTGGAAAGAAACTGTCCATTCAAACTTTTGGCTTTTTTTAGTCAAATCATGTAGTGGAGCAGCTATAGTTGCAAATTCCTTCACAAATTTGCGGTAGTAAGTACAGAGTCCCAAGAAACTTCTTAGCGCTCCCACATTGTCTGGTGTTGGCCAGTCATGCACTGCTTTCACCTTATCAGGATCAGTTTGTACACCATTCTCACTAACAATATGGCCTAAGTAAAGCACCTCTTTCTGTAACAAATGACATTTCTTGGGATGGAGTTTGAGGTTTGCTGCTTTCATATGCTTGAATACTTCCTCCAGCCGGGAGGATTTCCTCGTCAAAAGTTGTTGCAAATACGATGACATCGTCCAGGTACACTAGGGCTATCCTCCATTGTAGGCCTTCCAATACTCGTTCCATCAGCCTCTCAAATGTTGCTGTAGCATTACTGAGCTCGAATGGCATCACTCGGTATTGCCAGAGACCTTGGCCATAGCCTAAATGCTGTCTTGGGTCTATCTGCTTCAGCCATTTTTACTTGATGGAAACCTGACTTTAAATCCAGAGTTGAAAACCACCTGGATCCACTTAGGGCATCAAGAGTATCATCAATTCTTGGCAGTGGGTATAAGTCTTTTTCGGTTATGCTGTTAAGAGCCCTGAAGACCACATAGCAACGTTGGGTCCCATCCTTCTTCTTGACTAATACGACAGGAG
>NW_013937435.1:0-1446 GCF_000517525.1 Limulus polyphemus
GAGGGACTTTGCTGGCACTGTAACAAACTTGGGCACAAGAGAGCTCAATTCCGAAAACTTCAACACAGGGAAGATGCCACGGCAGGAAATGCTGCTACCCAAAAAGGTTGATGGAACTGTGGAGAGCAAGGACATATGAGGAACCACTGAAAGAAGAAGATTACCAATAAGTCAGCTTCGAGGAAACCAGTAGTGGTTTGTGTTGAGGGACGCCCACCGATCCCCATTGTGAAAATCCCAACAGCTAAGTGTAAAATGCCAAGCACACATAGTGTCTACGTGAAAGGAAAGCTGGATGGCCAAAAGTGCAACTTTGTCATAGATTCTGCATCTCAGCAAACCATTGTGAGTATCAAGGTGCTAGATCACAAAGGAGTATCAGAAGCCATACAGAAGCTCTGTGGTGTGACAGGACATTATGCAAGGTTGTGGGGACCAGTGTGGGTACCTATTGAGCTCATGGGCTTAAAGGACAGACACAAAGTATTCTTGGCTGACATTGAAGTCCAATGCATATTAGGGTTGGACTACTTACTCCCGAGGAAGTGTGTAATTAATTTTGATAAAATGACGTTTGGGAACAACAAAGGCCAAATTCTGGTAAGTGTTAAAGGAGAGGTTGGACTAACCAGGTGTCATCAAGTTGAAGTCAAAGTGACTGAAGGAGTTGATGATGGTGAAGTGGAACCAGGTATAGATATTAAACCAGAGCAGGAGAAAGACCAAGATTTGAAGCCAATAATTGATTTTCTAAAAGCAAGTGTTTTGTACTCTGCTTACGAGAAGGTGTCTAGCTTAAGCCCTGTGATAAAAACTATTGGGCACAATGGGATCAGTTGAAGCTTGAAGATGGTATTCTTGTCGAGAGATGAGAAACTGCAGATGGAAGAGTGACGACCTGGCAAACAGCTATACCGAGAAAGTTACGGGAAGTTGTGTTGCGTCAATCTCATGATACTTTAACAGGAGGACACTTTGGAGTTAAGAAGACATTGATTCACCTACGACAGAGATTTTACTGGATAGGTATGAGGCAAGATGTGGAAGAATGGTGCTAAAAGGGGTCACAAACATAAAGGATGTGCTCCAATGAAGTTATATCAAGTTGGCACACCAACCTAAAGAGTAGCCGTTGACATTGCTGGTCCTTTTCCCCAAACTCGTGCTGGAAACAGGTACATTTCTATGGTGATGGATTATTTCACCAAGTGGCCTGAGGCATATGCAATACCAACTCATAAAGCTTCAGATTTGGTATGTCATACAAACTGCATTCGGATCAAGGCCGTAACTTTGAATCAGCTGTGTTCCATGAATGCTGCAAGTGTTTTAGCATACGAAAGACCAGGACCACGCCACTTTCACCCACAGTCTGAATGGGATGGTTGAAAAGTACAATTGGACACTTGGACAGGAATTGGCAAAGTTTTGAATAGCCGCCAAGAT
>NW_013937436.1:0-1057 GCF_000517525.1 Limulus polyphemus
GTTTTATTCCACACCTGATTTAGCCCATTGTGAGCAATTGGCCCAAGTGATTCTGTTTGTTAACATTGACTTTAAGACAAGAAAAGTAGAAGTCAAAGAGTCATTTATTGACTTTATACAGATAAAGGAAAAAGACGCTGTCAATATTGAGAAAACAATAAGCACAAAATTAGAAGCCGATGGAATTTATTGAGTGATTGTTGTTCACAATGTTACGATAATGCTGCTGTCATGTCAGGTCTTTTGTCAGGCGTTCAACAAAGAATTCTGAACAAAAGTTCAAAAGCAGTGTTTATAAACGGTGACAACCATACTTTGAACTAAGCATGTCTTCATGCTGCAAATCAGGGAACAACAGTTATTACCTTTTTTGGTATAATTGAAACCATTTATAATTTCTTTTCTCATTCAACAACTCGATAGGACGAACTGCAGCAGGAGTTTAAGATCTCTGTCAAGCGTTAATCAGAAACACGGTGGAGAGCAAGAAAAAAGGCAGTAAAAGTCGTACATGAAAAACTCTATGAATTGCTAGGAGTGTTAGAGCAATTAAGTGAGAATGGCAACACGGCTGAAACAAAATGTGGTGCTCATAATATTCTGCAACGCATGCTTACATTTGATTTTCTTGTACTTTTGCATTTTTGGAGAAATCTTTTATCGTATATCAATCGAGTTAGGAAACGTCTTCAGGACCCAAAAATGAATTTTAGAGAAGCAGCTGCTGATCTTGATTCTTTGAAAGAGAAATTGATAGAATCACGTGAAAAGTCCTGTCAAGAATCACTTAAAGTGGGTAAGAATCAATGTGAAACATGGGGATTGACCATTGAAAGAAGAAAAATACGTCGTAAACGAATGCCAGGTGAAAATGCAGCTGATACTGGGTTGACTGCTGAACAGGAAATTTATCGCATCATGAAGGATGTTATTGATCACTTGATTACAGAAATAACAGGAAGATTTTCTCGCATACTAGATTTAAATTCGCAGTTTGGATTTCTACTAGATGTGCAAAATATTGTTTCTGGGGATTTCGAAGACGGAAAATTGCAAG
>NW_013937437.1:0-1324 GCF_000517525.1 Limulus polyphemus
AGAACTTTTGTTTTACAGGAGCGACATGGTAAATTTTTTAACTTTCATACTCTTAGTTCTTATGGATGTGAGTACATGTTGTTTAATTCTATCCTGCAATATTTGTGAAGTGCGACCTACGTACCGACATTCGCAGTGGCACGAGAATTCATAAATAGCCATACTTTTCTGTGTGGTAGGTATCGCTTCTTTGTGTGTTGCAGGCAACACCTTACGTGTGGAATAAGCACAGTAGTGGTTCACTGCAGGAAAACATTTAGTAATGGCCGTTTTCAATTGTTTTTGAAATTTTGTTGAAATATTACCAATCCATGGTAGTTTTAGGTAAACAGGGCACTTGTTAGGACCAAATTTTGGATTAGTTGAGAATCTCGCAATTTTCTTTGAAGTAATTTGATTGATGACATTTTCAAGATACTCATTTTCTAGTAAAATAGTTTTAATTGTTTTTAATTCGAAATCTGGTTTGGATTTTGAACAGATAACTATAGTCCGATGGATTAAAGTAGCAATAAGGTTTTAAATACTTATATTGGGTTAAACAAAAATAATTCAGGAGTAGGCAATAACTTCTGTTCACTAACTGCATTTCTTATAAACTATCAATCTAAATAAGTGATAGTTACTTGCAGTTAACCCTTAGGTAGCTTTCCACTATTATGTTATGTATTACAATTTCGAAAAGTTTGAAACTGAGCTAAATGATAATTTAAATTTATTAGGTAAATGAAATGCCGAAATACATCCAATTTATGATATTTGCCAACAAGATTGATACATACAGATTTTTTTCTGTTTTGTAGAAATATGTTTTAATATATATAAACAACAATATAATTTACAATAACAGTTATTACTGCTCCGTACCCAAAGACATTGAAGAAAGTAAGAGTGACTTGAGTTGTAGATCCTGTTTGAACTTCTGTTGGAATCGTCAACAAATAGCCCCTACAAAACATATTTTTATTTAAAAAAACACAAATAACTAATTCCAAAATAATAGTTGCGAGATTCCTAGATTGTAAAAGCAATTATTTGTTTGTAGTTAAGCACAAAGCAACTCAAAAGGATAGTTGTGCTCTGTCCACCACGGCTATCGAAACATTGTTTCTAGCATTGTAAGTCTGCACACATACCGCTGTGCCACTGGGAGGGGGGAGGGGATCAAAACAAACCAAAACATTTTAAATAATCTCAATTTAAATGTGAGAAATAAAATTTGAAACTTTTATGGTTTTGTTTATTTCAACTTCCTTTTAATCCTTTCCACACAAGTGAATCATTGTTAGCCAATAAAATCAATCCATATTGTTATATAACATTC
>NW_013937438.1:0-1532 GCF_000517525.1 Limulus polyphemus
GTTCATGGAGTAGTTGTACCAAGTAGGGCTAAAAATGAGTATGTTGGATACAAATTCGGTAACTACTGTTACACCAAGTAAGGCTAAAGATGTGTATGGTGGTTATAAATTTGGTAACTATAGTTATACCTAGGTATTTAGGGAGTAGTTGTTCCAAGTAAGGCTAAAGATGAGTATGGTGGTTATAAATTCTGTAACTAGAGTTACACCTAGGTATTCGTGAAGTAGTTGTACCAAGTAAGGCTAAAGATGAGTATGGTGGTTATAAATTCGGTAACTAGAGTTACACCAAGGTGTTCGTGGAGTTGTTGTACCAAGTAAGGCTATAGATGAGTATGGTGGTTATAAATTCGGTAACACGAGTTACACCTAGGTATTCGTGGAGTTGTTGTACCAAATAACGCTAAAGATGAGTATGGTGGTTACAAAGTCGGTAACTAGAGTTACACCAAGGTGTTCGTGGAATAGTTGTACCAAGTAAAGCTAAAGATGAGTATGGTGGTTAGAAATTCGGTAACTAGAGTTACACCTAGGTGTTCATGGAGTAGTTGTACCAAGTAAGGCTAAAGATAAGTATGGTGGATATAAATTCGGTAAATATAGTTTCACCTAGGTATTTATGGAGTAACTGTACCAATTAAAGCTAAAGATGAGTATGGTGGTTATAAATTCTGTAATTAGAGTTACACCTAGGTGTTCCTGGAATAGTTGTACCAAATAATGCTAAAGATGAGTATGGTGTTTATAAATTCGGTAACTTGAGTTACAACTAGGTGTTCATGGAGTAGTTGTGCCAAGTAAGGCTAAAGATAAGTTTGGTGGTTATGAATTCGGTAACTAGAGTTACACCTAGGTATTCGTGGAGTTGTTGTACCAAGTAAGGCTAAAGATGAGTATTGTGGTTATAAATTTGGTAACTAGAGTTACATCTAGGTGTTCGTGGAGTTGTTGTACCAAGTAGGGCTAAAATGATTATGGTGGTTATAAATTCTGTAACTAGAGTTACACCTAAGTATTCGTGAAGTAGTTGTACCAAGTAAGGCTAAAGATGAGTATGGTGGTTATAAATTCGGTAACTAGAGTTACACCAAGGTGTTTGTGGAGTTGTTGTAACATGTAAGGCTATAGATGAGTATGGTGGTTATAAATTCGGTAATTATAGTTACACCTAGGAGTTCATAAAGTGGTTGTGCCAAGTAAGTCTAAAGATGAGTATGGTGGTTATAAATTCGGTAACACGAGTTACACCTAGCTATTCGTGGAGTTGTTGTACCAAATAACGCTAAAGATGAGTATGGTGGTTACAAAGTCGGTAACTAGAGTTACACCTAGGTGCTCGTGGAGTTGTTGTACCAAATAAATCTAAAGATGAGTATGGTTCTTATAAATTCGGTAACTAGAGTTACTCCTAGTTGTTCGTTGAGTTGTTGTACCAAATAACGCTAAAGATGAGTATTGTGGTTACAAATTCGATAACTAGAATTACACCTAAGTGTTCGTGGAGTTGTTGTACCAAGTAAGGCTAAAGATGA
>NW_013937439.1:0-1418 GCF_000517525.1 Limulus polyphemus
CTTTACTAGATCTTGTACAGGTAGCATTTCGGTATTCATGGTTACATTATATGAACCTTTCGTGCTTTTGATAAATTTCCTGTTCAGCAGTCAATTCAGCATCAGCTGCATTTTCACCTGGCATTCGTTTACGACATATTTTTCTTCTTTCAATGGTCAATCCCCATGTTTCACATTGATTCTTTCCCACTTTGAGTGCTTCTTGACTTTTTTTTTATTTTTTTTTCCACTTAGAGAATCCACCCTGTGTTTTGAAAGCAGACCGACTATCGGGTGTCATACATGTAGATGAAAAAAGAAGACAACAAAAGCAGTATGCTGATTTATGTAGAGGTGAATACACCAACCAGGAACGATTGACCTCTTGGCCATTCAGAAGGCGTCGTTTGAACCAAAATGCAATCATAGAACGCCCATCTTTGGCATCAAATGGACCATCTTTATGTTGAAATTCATGTGCTCCAACTTTAACAATCTCTGTGCAATGTGCATGTGTTACAGCTGCTGAGCCTGTTGTACCAAACTTCATAAATCCAATATCCCTGTGTGTTAAAATATTTATTGGGTCATCCTCTTTTAGCTTAGCAACACTATTCTGTGGATTTGTTTCTGACAAAGTGGAATCCTCTTTTTTATTATTATTGTAGCTTTCAACAGGACAGAGAACAGTTTCTTCATTGTTTTCTCTTTCAAATGAAATAGCATGTTCACAATCTTGCATTTTGATCCTCTTTGCTGCCATCAAAAGGAACATATGCTGGCTTACTGGTGTCATCACTTCCAGCAAGGAAAGCTCTCATCCATTTGCTTGACTCCACCATCGAAGGTGCAAATTGTGCACGTCTTTTGCATCCCTGTGCCCCAATTTCTTTTTTCGACATAATGGGCTAAAAGAATAAATTAATAAATACTGACTACACTATTTAGTTGTAACATGCAAATTGTCAAATGAAATGGAAGCATTCTACTTTCCTAAGTTCCTAACTACAAATTATATTTAAATTATACAATTATAGTTGCAACTCAGGACTAGTTAGGCACATCTGGACCTAGTTTCACTTTAACTGCCATTATTTAAACCACCCATACTCATGTTAATTAATGTGACACAACAGTAAGAAAATCAATGCAGATGAGTGAATATGCTGGTAAATCATGTTTATGAGCACCATATGAATTACTGGCAGTTGCTAAATCACATTTAAAACTCGATAGGCTTAACTACACGAACACTACAGAAGACAAGTCTGAAATTTCTCGAATGAAAATTACACATACTGTGGAGAAGGGTGCAATAATAACATAATATAAACCTAGGCTCGAAGGCTATATTTAATGTTAAAGGTTTTGATAGAATGAAAAACTTAAATATAGACTAACTAATTAGTGGTGCTAGATTACAGTTTCTAGTATTAAGT
>NW_013937440.1:0-1127 GCF_000517525.1 Limulus polyphemus
TGCCAGCATTGAGCTCTCTTGTGCCCAGGTTTGTTGCAGTGCCAGCAAAGTCCCTCAAACTTCTCTGAAAGCTGACCTTTTCTCGCCTTGAATCCAGATGACTGTACCAACCTCGGTACCTCTGTGCTAGACTTAACGTAGGATTCAAATTCGAAAGCTATGGCCATTGCATCCTGCATGGTAGAGGGGTGTGCTTGCTGCACTTGTATCTTAAGTTGTGGACTGTCCAAGGCATCTATGAACTGATCCCTCAGCAACAACTTGAGGAGATCAGGTGGTGCAGTTGGGTAGGCCTTGTGTGCCATACTTTCCAAGTCTTGTGCCAGCTCTTGCAGGCTCTTCCCTTTAGCACGGACTCTCGTCCTGAACCTAGCCGTGTAGACTTTTGACTGGTTTGTGGTTCCATACCTGAGTTCTAGAGCCGACACCAGTGCTCTATAGTTGTGCCTGTCGTCTGCTGACAACTATCCAAGTATTTCCAGTGGTTGTCCCTTCAAGCTCGTTGCCAGATATATTGCTTTCTGCTCCGCTGTCCATCCGTTCATCTCTGCCAGTAACTCAAATTGTGCTCTATATGCTTCCCACGGTGCTTTCCCATCGTATTCCTGTGGCTTCCTTCGTACTGGATCACTCCTAGTACTGACATTCATATCTGGGATGTGACTTCTAATGGGACTGAATATGTCTGCATTAGGGTTTAGCTGCAGGGTCTGGAAGGGGCTTGTCATTGTCTGGGGCTGGTTAAGTCGATGGTTAATGTATCCTCCTTTGTAACAGACAATAAATCGTTCTTTAACGTATCTAATTCGCTTTTAAGTTTACTAATGCTTTCCATTTGTACTTCTTGCCATTGTTGTTGACTTTCCTGAAGCTGCTGCTGACTTTCCTGCAACTGTTGGATACTTTCTTCCTGTTTCCTTTCTTGTTCCAGTTGCCACTGCTGTAATTTTTCTTCTTGTTTATTTTCTTCCTCCTCTAACAACTGCTGTAATTTCTCTTCTTGTTTATTTTGTTGTTCGAGCTGCCACTGCTGTAATTTTTCTTCTTGTTTCTTTCTTTTCCTCCAACCACTGCTGTAAATTCTCTTCTTGTTCTTTCTTTTCCTCCAACAACTGCTGTAATTTCTC
>NW_013937441.1:0-946 GCF_000517525.1 Limulus polyphemus
GAGCTTCGCCGTTTCCCTTCTCAAAACTGAATAGAGTTTCTTTTTTGACGGTGGCTTCTTCAGGTGGCACATCTTCAGCAGCGTCATTTGTTCCTTTGTTCACTTCGTCCCAACTGAAATGTCCTGGACCGTGATAACGACAAAGCCTGTTGGCATGCACCACTTTTGGCTTACCTCGCCGACCACATTTAATTCGGAAAGTCACGTCTGAGAGACGATCCATTATGTTATATGGGCCTTCCCATGGAGAAGACAACTTAGGAGACTTCCCTTTGGTCTTCCTGGGATTATACAACCATACCTTGTCTCCTGGTACAAAGCTGACTTCAGTAGATCTCTTATCATAAGATAGCTTCATCGAATCAGCAGACGTTTTCAAGTTTGAATGCACTTGATGGTGAATATCATCCATCCATTCCGATAACACTTCCACAAACTCTGACACATTCTCAGGCAACTCTTCATAAGGTGGGCGTCCTTTATACTTGGGTCTCCTTTTAGCACTACATGTACTGCATGTTCTGCACCATTCTTCCACATCTCGCCTCATACCTATTCAGTAAAATCTTTGTCGTAGGTGACTCAATGTCTTCTTAATTCCGAGATGTCCTCCTGTTAAAGTAGCATGGGATTGACGCAGCACAACTTCCCGTAACTTTCTTGGTATAACCGTTTGCCAAGTCGTCAATTTCCCATCTGTAGTTTCCCATCTCCGGAGAAGAATACCATCTTCAAGCTTTAACTGGTCCCATTGTGCCCAATAGTGCTTTGTCACAGGGCTTAGACTAGACACCTTCTCCCAAGCAGGGCGCACAACACTTGCTTTTAGAAAATCAATCATTGGCTTCAAATCTTGGTCTTTCTCCTGTTCTGCCTTGATATCTATATTTGGTTCCACTTCACCATCATCAACTCTTTCAGTCGGCTTGACTTCAGCTTGATGGCA
>NW_013937442.1:0-1021 GCF_000517525.1 Limulus polyphemus
CAAACGTGATATCAGGAAAAAATATTTTTCCTTGTAGAACAGCTTCAATTTTCTATAAGAATCAACAGAAATGATCATCTATGACATCAACAACTTTATGGAAGAAGCTCGAAGAATGTTACTGGGTACAGGAGGACAAGGAAAGAAGAATGGATATCATACCAGACGTGGAATACGATAAAGGAAATAAAATACCTGAAGATATGCCACGACTTCGAAAAAGAATCAGTAAAGAGAGAAAAATAAAGAAGTGGTTTGTTACTGAAGGAAAGACAGTGTACATGATCAACAAGAAGCTGAAGAGAGACTATGAAAACAATCAGGACACATATCTGGCAACAACATATGGGAGATTTATATCAAATGAGATTGAGAAGATAAAAAAGAAATAAAGAACATTTCCAGTATATATTGAACAGATCTAGCCCATCTGTGATTTCAAACATCCCAGAGGCTAAATAATACCTGGATAGCGGTCTTGACAACGAGGTTGTAGAAACTAAGAAAATAAGAAGATACCTGGAGAAGATGAAGTCTGTCCAAAGATTCTGACAGCTGGAGACTAGATTTTATAACAAAGTACAGAGTAGAACTGCATGCTATATGGGGTCTTCATAGCCTTTGAAAAGGACTTTGACAGCCTACACAGAGAGTCTTTGTGGAAAATCCTACTACATTATGGGATCCCACAGGAGATCGTCAATGTCATCAAAAGCTTATATGGTGGCTGCAAGTGTAAGGTGATTTGTGACAACCAGTTTGTAGACAGCTACAATGTGAATGGTGAGGTGAAGCAGGACTGTATTTTGTCTCCCTTCTTATTCATTCTGGTTGTGGATTGGCTTATGAGAATACTTCTAGAGCACAATAACTGGACACATATTTCGGTGCTTGAAGATCTAGATTACATAGATAACGTTAGTCTCATTCAAGTCAACATGTTAGCATCTATAAGAAAAAGTAGAATTTATTCTCCTTTGCTACAGAAATATCAGGAGCACAGCTGTTGACACTGCATGTT
>NW_013937443.1:0-1113 GCF_000517525.1 Limulus polyphemus
CACTCTCTGACTGCAGTTCAATTACTCAATACCTCCCCGTCGCTTAGTGGCCGGTCTTTTATATACAGACTACCTATATCTAGTAATCTCCCGACAATTCACGAAGGTTCGAGAAGGACGTGGCGTGATACTATTCACGTGACCTCGCTGGCGCAACACTGCCCCCTCCTTAGTATTGTTCGTCCCGAACAATAGCCACTTACATTAAACCAATAACAATTAACAATAACTTAAATAAATGTACAGAATTACAAACACAAAATTACAATTCAACAAAGTCTCTTAATTTTACGGGACGTATCTTCTTCCATAATGGTCTCCGTCTCGTTGGCTTCTGCCTCACGTGGGGTTCATCTGCTTCATCAGAGAATGTCCTACCGTCGGTAAAAGTCACATCAGTGGTAGTAACTTCATCAAGAGCTTCACTGTTTCCCTTCTCAAAACTGAGTAGAGTTTCTTCTTTGACGTTGGCTTTTTCAGGTGACACTTCTTCAGCAGCGTCATTTGTTCCTTTGTTCACTTCATCCCAACTGAAATGTCCTGGACCATGATAACGCCAAAGCCTGTTGGCATGCACCACTTTTGGATTACCTCGCCGACCACATTTTATCCGGAAAGTCACGTCTGAGAGACGATCCACTATGTCATATGGGCCTTCCCATGAAGAAGACAACTTAGGAGACTTCCCTTTGATCTTCCTGGGATTATACAACCATACCTTGTCTCCGGGTGCAAAGCTGACTTCAGTAGATCTCCTATCATAAGTTAACTTCATCGAATCAGCAGATGTTTTCAAGTTTGAACGCACTTGATGGTGGATATCATCCATCCTTTCCGACAACACTTTCATAAACTCTGACATATTCTCAGGCAACTCTTCATAAGGTGGGCATCCCTTATGCTTGGGTCCCCTTTTTGCACTACATGTACTGCATGTCCGGCACCGTTCTTCTACATCTCGCCTCATACCTATTCAATAAAATCTTTGTCGTATGTGACTCAATGTCTTCTTGATTCTGAGATGTCCTCCTGTTAAACTATCATGGGATTTACACAACACAACTTCCCGTAACTTCCCCGGTATAACTGTTTGCCAAGTCGTCACTTTCCCAT
>NW_013937444.1:0-1170 GCF_000517525.1 Limulus polyphemus
CATCGTGAGCAATTGGCCCAAGTGACTTGGTTTGTTGACATTGACTTTAAAACCAGAAAAGTAGAAGTCAAAGAGTCATTTATTGATTTTATACACATAAAGGAAAAAGACGCTGCCAATATTGAGAAAACAATAAGCACAAAATTAGCAGTGGATAGAATTTTATTCAGTGATTGTTGTTCACAATGTTATGATAATGCTGCTGTCATGTCAGGTCATCTGTTAGGCATTCAACAAAGAATTCTGAACTAAAATCCAAAAGCAGTGTTTATAAACTGTGACAACCATAGTTTGAACTAAGCATGTCTTCATGCTGCATGTCAGAAAACAACAGTTATTACCTTTTTTTGGTATAATTGAAGCTATTTATAATTTCTTTGCTCATTCAACAACTCGATGGGACGAACTGCAGCAGGAGCTTAAGATCTCTGTCAAGCGTGAATCAGAAACACGGTGGAGTGCAAGAGAAAAGGCAGTATAAGTTGTACATGAAAAACCGGATGGATTGCTAGGACTGTTATAGCAATTAAGTGAGAATGGCAACATGGCTGAAACAAAATGTGGTGCTCATAATATTCTGCAATGCATGCTTACATTTGATTTTCTTGTACTTTTGCATTTTTGGAGAAATCTTTTATCATCTATCAGTCGAGTGCAGAAACGTCTTCAGGACCCAAGAATGAACTTTAGAGAAGCAGCTGCTGATCTTAATTCTTTGAAATAGAAATTGATAGAATCATGTGAAAAGTCCTGTCAAGAAGCACTTAAAGTGGGCAAGAATCAATGTGAAATGTGGGGATTGACCATTGAAAGAAGAAAAATACGTAGTAAACGAATGTCAGGTGAAAATGCAGCTGATGCTGGATTGACTGATGAACAGGAAATTTATTGCATCATGAAGGATGTTATTGATCGCTTGATTGCAGAAATAACAGGAAGATTTTCTTGCTTACTAGATTTAGATTCACGGTTCTGGAGCTGATGCTGGATTGACTGATGAACAGGAAATTTATTGCATCATGAAGGATGTTATTGATCGCTTGATTGCAGAAATAACAGGAAGATTTTCTTGCTTACTAGATTTAGATTCACGGTTCTGGAGATTTCGAAGACGGAAAAATGCAAGAAAAATGTTCTGACTTAGCAAAGAGCTATCCAGGTGATATTTAT
>NW_013937445.1:0-1153 GCF_000517525.1 Limulus polyphemus
TTATAATGCAGCAGATTTCAGTACTGCATGTTTCAAAGGAAGTGGACTGTAAGGAGAATCACTTAGAACATCTCTGACCAATTTCATTGACCAATATATCTTTTTTAAAAGTTTTAAGCAGTAACATAAACAATATATATCACAAACGTCGGTGGTTCAGTGGTAGAATACTCACCTCCGTCCCGGGTTTGACTCCCTGCCGACACAAAGTTATCTTACCTAATAGTGATTAGGGATGAATATTTCATGCATCCAATAAGAAAACGATATTACAGAAACAGATAAATGCTGACTATATTCTAAAGTTTAGTTGTTTTATTTAACTACCTTTCCTATTATTGTCCGATTACTCTTTGTATTTTTTGACGTATTTATTAAAACTTTCAGTGAAAAATTTTTTAAATAGATTGCAAATTAAAGAAGAACCTTAGGATTCTGAACATTTTACTATTAGTTTAAAAAAATAAAATTTGTAAGTTTACAATATTCGAATATGACTAAAAGTATAATCGTAATGATTTCATGTGACATGTTGGTGTTAAGATAACGTCTGAAAAAGGTAATAAGATTATCTTATTACAAACCTATGTTACGGTAAAGTGTGAGTACGTTTATACAGAAAGGATCACGAAGCGTGTTAAAGCGAGATGTATATCTTTCAAATGTAAAAAAAATAATTAACACTGTGCTTGTGAAACATTAAAATTTAACATTGTTTAATCATTCTTTAAAGTGATGTAGATGTATTTTAGGGGGATTAGAAATCACCCAAAAGTGTTAAAGACACGAAATTTAAATTGAATTATTTAACAGTTCAAGTTCTACTTGTATATATATTATGGATTTCGCACAAAGCAACACGAGCGCTATCCGTCCCTAATTTAGCAGTGAAAGACTAGTGCTAGTCATAACCACCCACTATTGGGCTACTCTTTTACCAACGAATTGACCATCACATAAATAACGCCCCCACGGCTGAAAGGGCAAGTACGTTTGGTGTGACGGGGATTCGAACCCGCGACCCAGGGATTGTGAGTTGAACGCCCTAACCATCTGGCCGTGCCGGGCTAGTTGTACTTCTGAAACATTGAAATTTTATGAACGAGTAAGATGTCTTTCTCGTTATTTAGGTTTCCATAAGAGATTCAAGACA
>NW_013937446.1:0-936 GCF_000517525.1 Limulus polyphemus
TTCTAGAACAAATGACATTTCTTGGGATGGAGTTTGAGGTTTGCTGCTTTCAAACACTTGAATACTTCCTCCAGCCGGGACATTTCCTCGTCAAAAGTTGTTGCAAATACAATGGCATCGTCCAGGTACACTAGGGCTACCCTCCATTGTAGGCTTTCCAATACTCGTTCCATCAGCCTCTCAAATGTTGCTGGAGCATTACTGAGCCCGAATGGCATCACTCGGTATTGCCAGAGACCTTGGCCATAACTAAATGCTGTCTTGGTCTATCTGCTTCAGCCATTTTTACTTGATGGAAACCTGACTTTAAGTCCAGAGTTGAAAACCACCTGGCTCCACTTAGGGCATCAAGAGTATCATCAATTCTTGGCAGTGGGTATGAGTCTTTATCGGTTATGCTGTTAAGAGCCCTGAAGTCCACACAGCAACGTTGGGTCCCATCCTTCTTCTGGACTAATACGACGGGAGCTGACCAGGGACTATCTGACTTCTCGACTATCCCTTCCTTAATTAGACTGTCCATGACCTTCTCTATCTCTTGTTGCTTTTCTGGAGCTATTCTCCTTGGAGGGATATTTATTGGATGGTGATTGCCTGTGTTTATTCTGTGCTCTACCAAGTTCGTTCATCCGAGATCATGATCTCCTTTCGAAAAGACGTCAGCATAATTTGCCAAAAGTTCTTTTACCTGAAGAGTCTGTGATGATGACAAATGGACTATGCTCTTCTTATAGAGGTCAGTCAAATATTCTGGAAGTGTATGTCCTTTCTTTACAGTTGTATTTCTTGCTTTTACATTGACTGGCTCTCCCTCCTGGCACACACTCAACAATGCCTCTTCCTTAAGTGTCTGCTCACATTTAGAGAAATTGGCCACTGTTATAAGTACTACTTGATGACCTGCCACAAGTGGCCTTCCAACCTTCAAATCCGCTG
>NW_013937447.1:0-1094 GCF_000517525.1 Limulus polyphemus
ATACCTATCCAGTAAATCTCTGTCGTAGGTGACTCAGTGTCTTCTTAACTCCGAGATATTCTCCTGTTAAAGTATCATGGGACTGGCGCAACACAAATTCCCGTAACTTGCTCGGTATAACTGTTTGCCAGGTCGTCACTTTCTCATCTGCAGTTTCCCATCTCCGGAGAAGAATACCATCTTCAAGCTTCAACTGGTCCCATTGTGCCCAATAGTTCTTTGTCACAGGGCTTAAGCTAGACACCTTCTTCTAAGCAGAGCGCAAAACAATTGCTTTTAGAAAATCAATCATTGGCTTCAAATCTTGGTCTTTCTTCTGTTCTGCTTTAATGTCTGTAATTGGTTCCACCTCACCATCATCAACTCCTTCAGTTACTTTGACTTCAGCTTGATGGCACTTGGTTAGTTCAACCTCTCTTTTGCAACAATGTCAGCATTCATTTTTGCAGGGTCTTCGGCTCAGTCCATTGGCATTTCCATGAGATTTTCCTTCTCTGTATTCAATATTATAATTATACTGGTCTATCTTTCCGATCCAACGTGCCAGTTGTCCCTCTGGGTTCTTTAAAGATCTTAACCAGCATAGTGCAGCATGGTCTATCTTAATGGTTAACCTGGCATCATAGAGGTAAGGATGGAAATATGTCAGACTCTTTACTATAGCAAGGAGTTCCCTCCGTGTTACACAGTAGTTCCTCTCTGGTCTACTCAGGACCCCACTGAAGTAGGCCACCACATGTTCGTTTTCGCCCACTTTCTGAGACAACAATCCTCCAATTCCGACATTACTAGCATCACAATCCAGTATGTACAGCAGTGAGGGATCTGGAATCTTTAAAAGTGGAGTGGAGGCTAATTTTCCTTCAACGTCTTGAAAGAATGCTGGCAAGAAACTGTCCATTCAAACTTTTGTCCTTTTTTAGTCAAATCATGTAGTGGAGCAGCTCTAGTTGCAAAGTCCTTCACAAACTTCCGGTAATAAGTACAGAGTCCCAAGAAACTTCTTAGCTCTCCTACATTGTCTGGTGTTGGCCAGTCATGCACTGCTTTCACCTTATCAGGATCAGTTTGTACACCATTCTCACTAACAATGT
>NW_013937448.1:0-1254 GCF_000517525.1 Limulus polyphemus
TTTGATGATTCTGCAGAGATCACAGATAAGGTTATCCTTTCCCTGAAAGTTTCAAGTTCAATTCCCCTCATGTGGGATGTGATGTCAAGCAAAAATGACAACTTTGACAGCCAGGTAGGATCTGACAGAAGTGGATCAGCTCTATCCTTTTCGGTGAGAAAAATACCTACTTCTCTTTGGAGCTTATAAAAACGAAACAGGACTTTGCCACAGCTGAGCCACCTCACTGCTGTGTGATAAGGCAAGTCACAGAATTCAGAATCAATTTCTTCAAGAAAAGCCTGGAACTGGCGGTGATTAAGTGCATGACCCCGAATGAAGTTCACCGCAGAAACGACTAGTTTCAGTACGCAAGAAATATCTAAGTCTTCCCCCACAGAGTGCTTGCTGATGTATCATGCAGTGTATAAACAGAGCGCCTGGGAGTTGAAGATCTTCCAACTTAGTTCGCATCTGCCCCAACAGACCCTTCCTCACTCCAGCCATGTTTTTTCCTCTATCAACTGTAACACATCGAAGCTGATTCCACTGAAGGTTATAGCCTTGCAAAGTTTTCTGCACTTCCATGAAAATGTCTTCTCCAGTTGTTGTTCCGTGCATGCTGCAAACGGATGCCAACTCTTCTGTGATCTGAAAGTCCAAATTAACACCACGAATGAACACGAGAAGTTGTGACATACTCGAGAGATCAGTAGACTCATCCAGCGCCACAGAATACCACAAGAAGTTCCTAGCTTTCTCGCGTATCTGTAACACTATGTTCTTTCCAAGTTCTTCTGTTGTCCGCACAACTGAACTTGCTGAAAGGCAGATACTTCCAAACAAATCGGCTTTTCCAGGACACAAGTCATGTGCTGCTTCCATCATACACTCTTTGATGAAGTTGCCGTCAGTAAACGGATTTCCTCACTCTGCCATCTTATGCACTATTTTGTAACTTGTACGAGTGACAGATTCATTTTCAGCGAACATTCTCATGAAGAGATTCCAAATTCTGGTAGTTCAGTTATCTCTCAATTGATGGAGAAAAAATTAAGAAAAAATACTTGGAAGATCAGTTATCTTTCAAAAGATGGAGAAAAAATAATAAGGAAAATACTTGTAAGTTCAGTTATCTCTCAATAGATGGAAAAAAATAATAAGGAAAAATACATGGAAGTTCAGTTATCTCGCAATAGATGGAGAAATAAAATTAAGAAAAAAATACTTGGAAGTTCAGTTATCTCTCAATTGATGGAGAAAAAATACTTGTAA
>NW_013937449.1:0-1066 GCF_000517525.1 Limulus polyphemus
CATGGAATCAGCAGACGTTTTCAAGTTTTGAATGCATTTGATGGTGAATATCATCCATCCTTTCCGATAACACTTTCACGAACTCTAGCACATTTTCAGGAACTCTTTGTAAGGTGGGCGTCCTGTTCCCGACCAAATATCAGCTTTGCTGGAGTGTATCCAGTGGCTTCATGCTCTGCTGTTCTATAGGTCATCAACAGTGGAGGGTGTAAGATATCCCAGTCATCTAGGCGGCTATTACAAAACTTTGCCAATTCCTGTCCCAGTGTCCAGTTGTACTTTTCTACCATCCCATGAAACTGTGGGTGAAGTGGCGTTGTCCTGGTCTTTCGGATGCCAAACAACTTGCAGCATTCCTGGAACACAGCTGATTCAAAGTTACGACCTTGATCTGAATGCAGTTCATATGGCATACCAAATCTGAAGAAGAAATCATTAATAGCCGAAGCTACAGTTGTAGCTCCCTGATTTGGTATTGCATATGCCTCAGGCCACTTGGTGAAATAATCCATCACCACACAAATGTATTTGTTTCCAGCACGAGTTTGGGGCAGAGGACCAGCAATGTCGACGGCTACTCTTTCCATTGGTGCACCAACTTGATATAACTTCATTGGAGCAAGTCCCTTATGCTTGGGTCCCCTTTTAGCACAACATGTACTGCATGTTCTGCACCATTCTTCCACATCTTGTCTTATACCTATCCAGTAAAATATGTTGTCGTAGGTGACTCAATGTTTTCTTGATTCCGAGATGTCCTCCTGTTAAACTATCATGGGATTGATGCAACACAACTTCCCGTAACTTCCTTGGTATAACCGTTTGCCAGGTCGTCACTTTCCCATCTGCAGTTTCCCATCTCCGGAGAAGAATACCATCTTCAAGTTTCAACTGGTCCCATTGTGCCCAATAGTTCTTTGTCACAGGGCTTAGACTAGACACCTTCTCCCAAGCAGGGCGCAAAACACTTGCTTTTAGAAAATCAATTATTGGCTTCAAATCTTGGTCCTGTTCTGCCTTGATGTCTATATTTGGTTCCACTTCACCATCATCAACTTTTTCAGTC
>NW_013937450.1:0-1400 GCF_000517525.1 Limulus polyphemus
TGACACCTGGTTAGCTCAACCTCTCTTTTAACACTTACCATGATTTGGTCTTTGTTGTTCCCATACGTCATTTTATCAAAGTCAACTACACACTTCCTCAGTAGTAAGTAGTCCAACCCTAATATCCATTGGTCTTCAATGTCAGCCAAGTATAAATTGTGCCTGTCCTTTAAGCCCATGAGCTCAATACTTACCCACACTGGTCCCCACAACCTTGCATAATGTCCTGTCACACCACAGAGCATCTGTTTGGCTTTTGGTACTCCTTTGTGATCCAGCACCTTGATGCTCACAAGGGTTTCCTTAGATGCAGTATCTATGACAAAGCTGCACTTTTGACCATCCAGCTTTACTGACATGTAAACACTATGTGTGCTTGCCATTTTACACTTAGCTGTTGGGACTTTCACAGTGGGGGTTGGTGGTCGTCCCTCAACACCAACCACTACTGGTTTCCCGAAGCTGACTTATTGGTAGTATTCTTCTTATACTGGCTTCTCACATGTCCTTGCTCTCCACAGTTCCAACAACCTTTCTGGGTAGTAGCCTTTCCTGTCGTGACATCTTCCCTGTGTTGAAGTTGCTGGCATTGAGCTCTCTTGTGCTCAGGTTTGTTACAGTGCTAGCTAAGTCCCTCAAACTTTTCTAAAAGCTGCCCTTTTCTGGCCTTGAATCCTGATGATTGTACGAACCTTGGTACCTCTGTGCTGGACTTTAACGTAGGATTCAAATTCAAGAGCTCTGGCCATTGCATCCTGCATAGTAGAGGGATGTGCTTGCTTTACTTCTATCTTCAGTTGTGGACTGTCCGAGGCATCTACAATCTGATCCCTCAGCAACAAGTTGAGGAGATCGGGTGGTGCAGTTGGGTAGGCCTTGTGTGCCATACTTTCCAAGTCCTGTGCCAGCTCTTGCAGGCTTTCCCCTTTAGCACGGACTCTCGTCCTAAACCTAGCCCTGTAGACTTCAGACTGATTTTGAATTCCATACCTGATTTCTAGAGCCGCTACCAGTGCTCTATAGTTGTGTCTGTCGTCTGCTGACAACTGTCCAAGTATTTCCAGTGGTTGTCCCTTCAAGCTCGTTGCCAGATATACTGCTTTCTGCTCCTCTGTCCACCCACTCATTTCTGTCAGGAGCTCAAATTGTGCTCTATATGCTTCCCATGGTGCCTTCCCATCGAATTCCTCTGGCTTCCTTCGTATTAGTTCACCCCTATTGCTGACACTCGTGTCTGGAATATCACCTCTAGCAGGACTGAAGATGTCTGCATTAGGGTTTAGATGCGGGGTCTGGAAGGGGCTTCTCATTGTCTGAGGCTGAATAGGTTCATGGCTAATATATCCTCCTTGTGTAAAAGACAGTAGATCATTCTTTAATGTATTTAATTCGCTTTTAGA
>NW_013937451.1:0-754 GCF_000517525.1 Limulus polyphemus
ATGCAACCGAGCTGATCAAAAGTGGTATCAATCTATTGTACGTCCACCACCCAGTTGAATCAGCAAAAGCCATGCAACCTCCTCTATTACAATGTTTCAATTGCCAAAAGTTCAAACATACATTAAAACCATGTACTTCCGATGTTAGATGTGTTTGTTGCAGAGTACAACACCAAGTATCAGACTGCACGCGCTAATGACAGGAAGCCACGTGCACCAACTGTGGAGGACCACACCCAGGAGCTACAGGGGTTGCCCGAAATATTAGCAGATTCTGAAGGTAACTGAAACCTCCAGAAGCACCACCAATGCAACAAGTCCAACGCCAGTTATCCCTTATTCTTTTCCAAGCTCCATCCTGGGAGGAACTTGTGCTGAACCAACCAGGTTGAACCTACAGTACAACGTCTCTCCCGACACCACCACAGAATTCATCGCAGACCCCATAATCCGTATCGTCAACCATGAAATCATCAAGAAGCCAACAAAACCTGACCTCAGGAATAGGTAAAATGCTCAGATGTTTACAAATAAATATTCAAGTACCAAATTAAACTCCCACTTCATTGTACTTAATGAAACCCTACAAAATCGTCAAAACAAGTATAATCCTTCCAATTATAAAACAATTTCAGTTTCCAAAAAAACAGATACACGCAGCATCAGGCTATTACATAAAAAAGATTTAAAAATATACCTCCCCAATATAAACATTAGTAGCAACAACGGATACATATTTTGTTACATACGACCG
>NW_013937452.1:0-1835 GCF_000517525.1 Limulus polyphemus
GGACCTCACCTACAAACGAAACCCTGGAAATTTCCGGTCACTTTTCAGTTATTAACAAAGTATGATCCAGTAATGAGAGAGCATTTAGAGCGTGTTAAAAGCAAGCAAACGTCAACATCTTATCTTTCTCCTGAAATCCAAAATGAGTTTATAAATCTCATGGCTTCACATGTGCGAAACTTTGTTTGATTCCACACCTGATTTAGCCCATCGTGAGCAATTGGCCCAAGTGATTCGGTTTGTTGACATTGACTTTAAGACAAGAAAAGTAGAAGTCAAAGAGTCATTTATTGACTTTATATAGATAAAGGAAAAATACGCCGCCAATACTGAGAAAACAATAAGCACAAAATTAGAAGCGGATGGAATTTTATTGAGTGTTTGTTGTTCACAATGTTATGATAATGCTGCTGTCATGTCAGGCGTTCAACATAGAATTCTGAACAAAAATCCAAAAGCAGTGCCTATAAACTGTGACAACCATAGTTTGAACTTAGCATGTCTTCATGCTGCAAGTCAGGAAACAACAGTTATTACCTTTTTTGTATAATTGAAGCCATTTCTAATTTCTTTGCTCATTCAACAACTCGATGGGACGAACTGCAGCAGGAGCTTCAGATCTCTGTCAAGCGTGAATCAGAAACACGGTGGAGTGCAAGAGAAAAGTCAGTAAAAGTTGTACATGAAAAACTGGATGAATTGCTAGGACTGTTAGAACAATTAAGTGAGAATGGCAACACGGCTGAAACAAAATGTTGTGCTCATAATATTCTGCAATGCATGCTTACATTTGATTTTCTTGTACTTTTGCATTTTTGGAGAAATCTTTTATCATCTACCAATCGAGTGCAGAAACGTCTTCAGGACCCAAAAATGAATTTTAGAGAAGCAGCTGCTGATCTTGATTCTTTGAAAGAGAAATTGATAGAATCACGTGAAAAGTCCTGTCAAGAAGCACTTAAAGTGGGCAAGAATCGATGTAAAACATGAGGATTGACCATTGAAAGAAGAAAAATACGTCGTAAACGAATGCCAGGTGAAAATGCAGCTGATGCTGGATTGACTGCTGAACAGAAAATTTATCGCATCATGAAGGATGTTATTGATCACTTGATTACAGAAATAACAGGAAGATTATTTCGCTTACTAGATTTAGATTTACTGTTTGGATTTCTACTAGATGTGCAAAATATTGTTTCTGGAGATTTCGAAGACGGAAAATTGCAAGAAAAATGTTCTGACTTAGCAAAGAGCTATCCAGGTGATATTGATGGACCAGAATTGTACAGAGAAATTAAAGACTATAGAATGTTGATAAGTGAAAGAACACAGACCGATTTTCCTGAACCAATGGTTGTAACTGATTTGCTAACATTTATAATTTCATGTGATGAAGATGTTTTCCCAAATTTAAGAATTGCATTGCAGATTTTGTTAACAATTGGGGGATTCTATTGCTGATTGTGAAAGGTCCTTCAGCAAGCTGAAATTAATTCTTACATACTTGAGAACCTCAATGACTCAAGAACGACTTAGTAACTTGGCAATATTAAGTATTGAAAAAGACATACTTAATACCTTAAATTTTGATAATTTGATTGATGCATTTGCAGCAGCAAAAGCACGAAAGGTTCATATAATGTAACCATGAATACCAGAATGTTACCTGTACAATATCTAGTTAAGTATGTGTATAGCTTTGTAAAGTAATAAAATTTGTTTTTTGTAAACTTAAGTAGTATTTTATCAATCTGTTTTATAATCCATGTACACCACGAGTGACTGGCTTCTCATACAATAACATGTTTCAAAACTAGGGATATAACAGAAATTTA
>NW_013937453.1:0-1301 GCF_000517525.1 Limulus polyphemus
GGGACATAAAGGACAGACACAAAGTATATTTGGCTGACATTGAAGACGAATGCATATTAGGATTCGACTACTTACTACCGAGGAAGTTTGTAATTAATTTTGATAAAATGACGTTTGGGAACAACAAAGGCCAAGTTCTGGTAACTGTTAAAAGAGAGGTTGAACTGATTAGGTGTCATCAAGCTGAAGTCAAAGTGAATGAAGGAGTTGGTGATGGTGAATTGGAACCAGGTATAGATATTAAATCAGAGCAGGAGAAAGACCAAGATTTGAAGCCAATAATGGATTTTCTAAAAGCAAGTGTTTTGCGCCCTGCTTGGGAGAAGGTGTCTAGTCTAAGCCCTGTGACAAAGAACTATTGGGCACAATGGGACCAATTGAAGCTTGAAGATGGTATTCTTCTCTGGAGATGGGAAACTGCAGATGGGAAAGTGACAACCTGGCAAGCGGTTATACCGAAAAAGTTACGGGAAGTTGTGCTGCGTCAATCTCATGATACTTTAACAGGAGGACATCTCGGAGTTAAGAAAACATTGAGTCACCTACGACAGAAATTTTACTGGATAGGTATGAGGCAAGATGTGGAAGAATGGTGCAGGACATGCAGTGCATGTTATGCTAAAAGGGGACCCAAGCATAAGGGACGTGCTCCAATGAAGTTATATCAAGTTGGTGCACCAATGGAAAGAGTAGCTATTGACATTGTAGGTCCTTTTGCCCCAAACTCGTGCTGGAAACAGGTACATTTGTGTGGTGATGGATTATTTCACCAAGTGGCCTGAGGCATATGCAATACCAAATCAGGAAGCTACAACTGTAGCTTCGGCTATTAGTGATTTCTTCTTCAGGTTTGGTATGCCATACGAATTGCATTCAGATCAAGGCCGTAACTTTGAATCAGCTGTGTTCCAAGAATGCTGCAAGTTTTTTGGCATACGAAAGACCAGGACAACACAACTTCACCCACAGTCTGATGGGATGGTAGAAAAGTGCAACTGGACACTGGGACAGGAATTGGCAAAGTTTTGTAATAGCCACCAAGATTACTGGGACGTCTTACTCCCTCCACTGTTGATGGCCTATAGGACAACAGAGCATGAAGCCACTGGATACACTCCAGCAAAGTTGATGTTTTGTCGGGAACTTTGGTTGCCAGTGGACCTGATAATAGGACGCCCATCTTATGAACAGTTGCCTGAAAATGTGTCAGAGTTTGTGAAAGTGTTATCGGAAAGGATGGATGATATTCACCATGAAGTGCGTTCAAACTTGAAAACGTCTGCTGATTCGATGAAGTTATA
>NW_013937454.1:0-1850 GCF_000517525.1 Limulus polyphemus
AAAACCACCTGGCTCCACTTAGGGCATCAATAGTATAATCAATATTTGGCAGTGGGTATGAGTCTTTTTCGGTTATACTGTTAAGAGCCCTAAAGTCCACACAGCAACGTTGGGTCCCATCCTTCTTCTGAACTAACACGACGAAAGCTGACCAGGGACTTTCTGATTTTTCGACTATCCCTTCCTTAATTAGACCATCCATAACCTTCTCTATCTCTTGCCGCTTTGCTGGAGCTATTCTCATTGGAGGGATCTTTATTGGACAGTGATTGCCTGTGTTTATTCTGTGCTCTACCAGGTTTGTGCAGCCAAGGTCATGATCTCCTTTCGAAAAGACGTCTGCATAATTTGTCAAAAGTTCTTTTACCTGAAGAGCCTGTGATGATGCCAAATGGACTATGATCTTCTTATAGAGGTCGGTTAAATGTTCTGGAAGTGTATGTCCTTTCTTTACAGTTGTATTTCCTGCTTTAACATTGACTGGCTCTATCTCCTAGCACAGACCCAATAATGCCCCTTCCTTAAATGTCTGCTCACATTTAGAGAAATTGGCCACTGTTATAGGTACTACTTGATGACCTGCTACAAGTGACCTTTCAATCTTCAAATCCACTGGCCTGGATGGGTCTTCTACTGCTTCCACAAGCATTGGGCTTCCATGGGGATGTTCTTTTATCCTACCCCAAATTATCTTCTCTGACATAGGGGTATTGTAGTTGACTTAAGTGCTGTGACATGCACATCAATGGATGCAGCAACACTTACTGGAATCTGGCCTTTGTTGTTTCCAAATGTCATTTTATCGAAGTTAACTACACACTTTCTCGGTAGTAAATTGTCCAATCCTAACATGCATTGGTCTTCAATGTCAGCCAAGTATACTTTCTGTCTGTTCTTCATGCCCATGAGCTCAATAGTTACCCACACTGGTCCCCACAACCTTGCATAATGTCCTGTCACACCACAGAGCTTCTGTACAGCTTCTGGGTTTGCTGAGACGCAGAATCTATGACAAAGTTGCACCTTTGGCCATTCAGCTTTCGTGTCACGTAGACACTATGTGTGGTTGCCATTTTACACTTAGCTGTTGGGACTTTCATAACGGGGGTTGGTGGGCGTCCCTCAGCACCAACCACTACTGGTTTCCCCGAAGCTTACTTATTGGTGGTATTCTTCTTACACTGGCTCCTCATATGTCCTTGCTCTCCACAGTTCCAACAACCTTTCTGGGTAGCAGCCTTTCCTGTCATGGCATCTTCCCTGTGTTGAAGTTTCCAGCATTGAGCTCTCTTGTGCCAAGATTTGTTACAGTGCCAGCAAAGTCCCTCAAACCTCTCTGAAAGCTGACCTTTTCTGGCCTTGAATCCAGATGACTGTACCAACCTCGGTACCTCTGTGCTGGACTTAACGTAGGATTCAAATTCGAGAGCTCTGGCCATTGCATCCTGCATGGTAGAGGGGTGTGCTTGCTTCACTTGTATCTTAAGTTGTGGACTGTCCAAGGCATTCATGAACTGATCCCTCAGCAACAACTTGAGGAGATTGGGTGGTGCAGTTGGATAGGGCTTGTGTGCTATGCTTTCTAAGTCCTGTGCCAGCTCTTGCAGGCTCTCCCCTTTAGCACGGACTCTCTTCCTAAACCTAGCCCTCTAGACTTCTGACTGATTTGGGGTTCCGTACCTGAGTTCTAGAGCCACTGCCAGTGCTCTATAGTTGTACCTGTCATCTGCTGACAACTGTCCAAGTTTTTCCAGTGGTCATCCCTTCAAGCTTGCTGCCAGATATACTGCTTTCTGCTCCTCTGTCCATCCGTTCATCTCTGCCAGTTGCTCAAACTGTGCTCTATATGC
>NW_013937455.1:0-1897 GCF_000517525.1 Limulus polyphemus
AAGTCAAGCCGACTGAAAGAGTTGATGATGGTGAAGTGGAACCAAATATAGATATTAAAGCAGAACAGGAGAAAGACCAAGATTTGAAGCCAATAATTGATTTTCTGAAAGCAAGTGTTTTGCGCCCTGATTGGGAGAAGGTGTCTAGTCTAAGCCCTGTGACAAAGAACTATTGGGCACAATGGGACCAATTGAAACTTGAAGATGGTATTCTTCTCCGTAGAAGAGAAACTGCAGATGGGAAAGTGACGACCTGGCAAACGGTTATACCAAGGAAGTTACGGGAAGTTGTGTTGCATCAATCCCATGATACTGTAACAGGAGGACATCTCGGAGTTAAGAAAACATTGAGTCACCTACGATAGAAATTTTACTGGATAGGTATGAGACAAGATGTGGAAGAATGGTGCAGAACATGCAGTACATGTTGTGCTAAAGGGGGACCCAAGCGTAAGGGACGTGCTCCAATGAAGTTATATCAAGTTGGTGCACCAATGGAAAGAGTAGCCGTCGACATTGCTGGTCCTCTGCTCCAAACTCGTGCTGGAAACAAGTACATTTGTGTGGTGATGGATTATTTCACCAAGTGGCCTGAGGCATATGCAATACCAAATCAGGACGCTACAACTGTAGCTTCGGCTATTAGTGACTTCTTCTTCAGATCTGGTATGCCATATGAACTGCATTCAGATCAAGGCCGTAATTTTGAATCAGCTGTGTTCCAAGAATGCTGCAAGTTGTTTGGCATCCGAAAGACCAGGACAACGTCACTTCACCCACAGTATGATGGAATGGTAGAAAAGTACAACTGGACACTAGGACAGGAATTGGCAAAGTTTTGTAATCGCCGTCAAGATGACTGGGATGTCTTACTCCCTCCACTGTTGATGGCCTATAGAACAGCAGAGCATGAAACCACTGGATACACTCCAGCAAAGTTGATGTTTGATCGGGAACTTTGGTTGCCAGTAGATCTGTTAACAGACGCCCATCTTATGAAGAGTTGCCTGAAAATGTGTCAAAATTCGTAAAAGTGTTGTCAGAAAGGATGGATAATATTCACCAACAAGTGCATTCAAACTTGAAAATGTCTGCTGATTCCATGAAGCTATGTTATGATAAGAGATCTTCTGAAGTCAGCTTTGTACCATGAGACAAGGTGTGGTTGTATAATCCCAGTAAGACCAAAGGGAAGTCTCCTAAGTTGTCTTCTCCATGGGAAGGCCTATATGACATAGTGGATCGTCTCTCAGACGTGACTTTCCGGGTAAAATGTGGTCGGCGAGGTAAGCCAAAAGTGGTGCATGCCAACAGGCTTTGGCGTTATCACGGTCCAGGACATTTCAGCTGGGATGAAGTGAACAATGGAATAAAAGACGCTGCTGAAGGCGTGTCACCTGGAAAAGCCACTGTTGAAGAAGAAATTCTACTCGGTTTTGAGAAGGGAAACAGTGAAGCCCTTGATGAAGTTACTACCACCGATGTGACTATTACCGATAAAAGGACATTTCCTGATGGAGCAGATGAACTTTACGTGAAGCAGAAGCCAACAAGACAGAGACCAGTACGGAAGAAGATACGTCCCGTAAAATTAAGAGACTTTGTTGAATTTTAATTTTGTGTTTGTAAATTCTGTACATTTCATTAAATTATTGTTAATTATCTATTGGTTTAAATTAAGTAGCTATTGTTCTGGATGAACAATACTAAGGAAGGGGCAGTGTTACGACAGCGGAAGTTACGTGTTTCGGATAACACGTAATGAGTATCTAGAAGGATCGGGGAACATCACGAATAATCCTGTATTTCCTAGGCGTCCTCTATTGTTGTATATAAGTGTGCCAGACAATTAATCGGAATGGTATAGCAGACAGAGAGATTGAAGATATAGATAGAC
>NW_013937456.1:0-1120 GCF_000517525.1 Limulus polyphemus
TGTGTACCTTTCTATTGAGCGAGACAATTGAAGAGCCTTATCTATTCAAAGGTGTTTACCGAAGCGATAATAGATCAAATGAAATGTACAAACAAGTAGATAGGTCGGCGGATATCCGTAGCATAGAAGGAAAGGTAAAGAACAAATTCAAATGGTTGTGGCTGGAGGAAAAGGATGTAAATGGTGACTTTTTATCGGACTTTGTGAGGAAAGTGGGCAGGCCAGGATATGCAGTATGCATGTGGTTATTAAATTTTACTTTATAGATCTATTAAAGTTTATAATCATTTCTTGTACTGGAGTTTTAGAAAATCATTAATAATTTCTTAATTATCATTCAATGACGTGACTGATCAAGACGGCAAATCAAAGGATCAGTATTTGAGAGAAGTCTCAAGAATACAGACATATCCAACCCTACCTGGGATAAATGACAGCACCCGACTGGATCACTGGTGGAGAGAGGTTATGCCTTGCTATCCAGCTCTTGGGAAGGTAGTAAAAGCTTGTCTTAGTATTTTCACTGGACCCAAAATAGAACAGTCATTTAGCATTATGAATGACCTCATTGATGCTAAATCAAACAGAATGGCTGTGCAGACATATTCTTCATTTCAGAGCGTGAAATATGATTTAAAAGCACAGAACACTAGCAGCCTTGGTCATTACCATAGAGAGGATGTCCTAAGGGATCCTGTGGACAAGAGAGTGTGCTACCACATGCAGACAGCCTATGGCAGATATGCTAAAAAACTGAGGGAGAGGAAAGAAGAAAAAGCACTGCCATATCCAGCTTATTCTAAACATGGATCAAAACAATCAGTGCACACAATTGCTAAAAACATTAAAAAAGCAATATGGTCAAAGAGGGGATCTAGCAAGAGAAAACAAAACAGTGAGGATGTTGAAAAACCAAGGAAGAAAAAGATCTAGTGTTGTTGATGTCACTGTCACAGCTGGTTTTATCTTTCCTAAGCAGACTGTCTTGTTTTATTATTATAGAACTAGGAACTTTTTACAGAATTTGCAGTGCATTCCATGGTATATGTATAATTTAGTGCTTTATTGATGGATTTGAGATCTTTGAAGTGGCATGGTTATAAGAAATATTCCTTTTGTG
>NW_013937457.1:0-1175 GCF_000517525.1 Limulus polyphemus
CTGTTCCAGTGTCCAGTTGTACTTTTCCACCATCCCACCAGACTGTGGGTGAAGTGGCATTGTCCTGGTCTTTTGGATGCCAAACAACTTGCAGCATTCTTGGAACACAGCTGATTCGAAGTTGCGGCCTTGATCTGAATGCAGTTCGTATGGCATGCCAAATCTAAAGAAGAAATCACTAATAGCCAAAGCTACAGTTGTAGTTTCCTGATTTGATATTGCATATGCCTCAGGCCACTTGGTGAAATAATCCATCACCACACAAATGTACTTGTTTCTAGCACGAGTTTGGAGCAGAGGATCAGCAATGTCAATGGCTACTCTTTCCATTGGTGCACCAACTTGATATAACTTCATTGGAGCACGTCCCTTATGCTTGGGTCCCCTTTTAGCACAAAATGTACTGCATGTTCTGCACCATTCTTCCACATCTTGCCTAATACCTATCCAGTAAAATCTTTGTCGTAGGTGACTCAATGTCTTCTTAACTCCGAGGTGTCCTCCTGTTAAAGTATCATGGAATTGGTGCAGCACAACTTCCCGTAACTTTCTCGGTATAACCGTTTGCCAGGTCGTCACTTTCCCATCTGCAGTTTCCCATCTCCGGAGAAGAAAACTATCTTCAAACTTCAACTGGTCCCATTGTGCCCAATAGTTCTTTGTCACAGGGCTTAGACTAGATACCTTCTCCCAAGCAGGGCGCAAAACACTTGCTTTTAGAAAATCAATTATTGGCTTCAAATCTTGGTCTTTCTCCTTGCTCTGCTTCAATATCTATAGTTGATTCTACTTCACCATCATAAATTCCTTCAGTCACTTTGACTTCAGCTTGATGGCATCTGGTTAATTCAACCTCTATTTTGCACCAGTGTCTGCAGTCATTTTTGCAGGTTCTTCCATGAGATTTTCCTTCTCTATATTCAGTATCACAATTATACTGGTCTATCTTTCCGATCCAACGTGCCAGTTGTCCCTCTGGGTTCTTTAATGATTTTAACCAGCGTAATGCAACATGGTCTGTCCTGATGGTAAACCTAGCACCATAGAGATAAGGATGGAAATTTGTCAGACTCTTTACTATAGCAAGGAGTTCCCTCCGTATTACACAGTAGTTCCTCTCCGATCTACACACCACTCCTCAAATTCCGACATTACAATCCAGTATGTACGGCAGT
>NW_013937458.1:0-2765 GCF_000517525.1 Limulus polyphemus
TAGGTGTAACTCTAGTCCCGAAATTTATAACCAACATACTCGTCTTTAGCCTTACTTGGTACAACTACTCCATAAACTACTAGGTGTAACTGTAGTTATCGAATGTGTAACCTCATACTCATCTTAAGCCTCATTTGATACAACTACTCCATAAACACGTAAGTGGAACTCTAGTTACCGAATGTGTAACCACCATACTCATCTTTAGCCTTACTTGGTACAACTACTCCATGAACACCTAGGTGTAACTCTAGTTTCCGAATTTATAACCACTATACTGATATTTACCCTTACTTGATACAACTACTCCATGAACACCTAGGTGTAACTCTAGTTACCGAATGTGTTACCCGATACTCATCTTTAGCCTTACTTGATACAACTACTCCACAAACACGTAGGTGTAACTCTAGTTACCGAATGTGTAACCCTCATACTCATCTTTAGCGTTATTTGGTACAACAACTCCACGAACACCTAGGTGTAACTCTATTTACCGAATTTGTAACCACCATACTCACCTTTTTTAGCCTTACTTAGCACATCTTCTCCATAAATACCTAGGTGTAACTATAATTACCGAATTTATATCCAAGATACTCATCTTTAGCCTTACTTGGTACAACTACTCCATGAACAACTAGGTGTAACAATAGTTACCGAATTTATAAACACCATATTCATCTATAACCTTACTTGGTACAACTACTAGATGAACACTTAGGTGTAACTCTAGTTACAGAATTTATAACCACCATACTCATCTTTAGCGTTATCTGGTAAAACAACTCCACGAACACCTATGTGTAACTCTAGTTACCGAATTTGTATCCACCATACTTATCGTTAGCGTTATTTGGTACAACAACTCCACGAATACCTAGTTGTAACTCTAGTTACCGAATTTATAACCACCATACCCATCTTTAGCCTTACTTGGCACAACTACTCCATGAACACCTAGATGTAACTCTAGTTACAGAATTTATAACCACCATACTCATCTTTAGCCTTACTTGGTACAACTAGTTGTACCAAGTAAGACCAAAGATGAGTATAGTGGTTATAAATTATGTAACAAGAGTTACACCTAAGTGTTCATGGAGTAGTTGTACCAAGTAAGGCATAAGATGAGTATGGTGGTTATAAATTCGGTAACTAGAGTTACTCCTAGGTGTTCGTGGAGCTGTTGTACCAAATAACGCTAAAGAGAGTATGGTGGTTATATATTCGGTAACTAGAGATACACCTAGGTCTTTACGGAGTATTACACCTAAGTGTTCATGGAGTATGGGGGTTATAAATTCGGTAACTAGAGCTACACCTAGGTGTTCGTGGATTTGATGTACCAAATAATGCTAAGGATGAAAGTAAGGTTAAAGTGAGTATGTTGGATATAAATTCCGTAACTATAGATACACCTAGGTGTTTATGGAGTAGTTGTACCAAGTAAGGCTAAAAATGAGTATGGTGGGGTACAACTACTCCATGAACACCTAGGTGTAACTCAAGTTCCGGAATTTATAACCACCATACTCATCTTTAGACTTACTTGGTACAACTACTCCATGAACAACTAGGTGTAAATCTAGTTACCGAATATGTAACCACCATACTCATCTTTAGCCTTACTTGGCACAACTACTCAATGAACACGATGGTATAACTATAGTTACCGAATTTATAACCACCATACTCATCTTTAGCGTTATTTGGGACAACAACTCCACGAACACCTAGGTGTAACTCTAGTTACCGAACTTATAACCACCATACTCATCTTTAGCCTTACTTGGTACAACTACTCCATGAAACCTAGTTGTAACTCTAGTTACAGAATTTTTAACCACCATACTCATCTTTAGCCTTACTTGGTACAGCTACTCCATGAAACCTAGTTGTAACTCTAGTTAAAGATTTTTTAACCACCATACCCATCTTTAGCCTTACTTGGTACAACTACTCCTTGAACACTTAGGTGTAACTGTAGTTACCGAATTTATAACCACCATACTCATCTTTAGTCTTACTTGGTACAACTACTCCATGAACACCTAGGTGTAAGTCTAGTTACCGAATTTATAACCATCATACTCTTCTTTAGCGTTATTTTTTACAACAACTCCACGAATACCTAGGTATAATACTAGTTAAAGAATTTATAACCACCATATTAATATTTAGCCTCATTTGGCACAAGTACTCTTTGAACACATAGGTGTAACTCTAGTTACTGAATGTGTAACCCCGTACTCATCGTTAGCGTTATTTGGTACAACAACTCCACGAACACTTAGGTGTAACTCTAGTTATTGAATTTATAACCACCTTCTCATCGTTCATGGAGTAGTTGTACCAAGTAAGGCTAAATGTAATTAGAGTTACACCTAGGTGAATTTATAACCACCTTCTTCATCTTTAGCGTTATTTGGTACAACAGCTACACGAAAAACTAGGTGTAACTCTAGTTCCCGAATTTATAACCACCATACTCATCTTTTTCTTTAGTTGGTACAACTACTCCATGAACACCTAGGTGTAACTCTAGTTTCCGAATTTATAACCACCTTACTCAGCTTTAGCCTTTCTTGGAACAACTACTCTATGAACATTTAGGTGTCACTCTAGTTACCGAATTTATAACCATAATACTCATCTTTAGTCTTACTTGGTACAACTACTCTTTGAACACCTAGGTGTAACTCTAGTTACTGAATGTGTAGCCCCCTACTCATCTTTAGCCTTACTTGGTACAACTACTCTAT
>NW_013937459.1:0-1202 GCF_000517525.1 Limulus polyphemus
CCACGAACACCTAGGTGTAACTCTAGTTACAGAATTTATAACCACCATATTCATCTTTAGCCTTGTTTGGTACAACTACTCCATGAACACTTAGGTGTAGCAATAGTTACAGAATTTATAACCACCATACTCATCTTTAGCCTTACTAGTTACAACTACTCCGTGAACCCCTAGGTGTAACTCTAGTTACCAAATTTATAACCACCATACTCGTCTTCAGCCTTACTTGGTACAACTACTCCATGAACACCTAAGTGTAACTCTACTTTCCGAATATATAACCACCATATTCATCTTTATCCTTACTTGGTACAATTACTCCATGAACACTTAGGTGTAACTCTAGTTACCGAATTTGTAACCACCATACTCATCTTTAGCGTTATTTGGTATAATAACTCCACGAACACCTAGGTGTAACTCTAGTTACAGAATTTATAACCACCATATTCATCTTTAGCCTTGTTTGTTACAACTACTCCATGAACACTTAGGTGTAGCAATAGTTACAGAATTTATAACCACCCTACTCGTCCTTAGCCTTACTAGTTACAACTACTCCGTGAACACCTAGGTGTAACTCTAGTTACCGAATTTATAACCACCATAATCATCTTTAGCCTTGTTTGTTACAACTACTCCATGAACACTTAGGTGTAGCAATAGTTACAGAATTTATAACCACCATACTCGTCCTTAGCCTTACTTGTTACAACTACTCCGTGAACACCTAGGTGTAACTCTAGTTACCGAATTTATAACCACCATAATCATCTTTTGCCTTACTTGGTACAACTACTCCATGAACACCTAGGTTTAACTCTAGTTTCCGAATTTATAACCACCATTCTCATCTTTAGCCTTATTTGGTACAACACTCCATGAACACCTAGGTGTAACTCTAGTTACCGAACTTATAACCACCATACTCATTTTTAGCCTTACTTGGTACAACTGTTCCATCAACACATAGGTGTAACTCTAGTTTCCGAATGTATAACCACCATACTCATCTTTAGCCTTACTTGGTACAACTACCTCCATTAACACCTAGGTGTAACTCTTGTTACCGAATTTGTAACTACAATACTCGTCATTAGCCTTACTTGGTACAACTACTCCATGAACACCTAGGTGTAACTCTAGTTGCAGAATTTTTAACCACCATACTCATCTTTAGTCCTACTTGGTACAACTACTCC
>NW_013937460.1:0-1160 GCF_000517525.1 Limulus polyphemus
GAAAGTCTCCAACAGTTGCAGGAAAGTCAGCAGCAACTACAGGAAAGTCAACAACAGTGGCAAGAAGTACAAATGGAAAACATTAGTCAATTTAAAAGCGAATTAGATACATTAAAGGACGATTTATTGTCTTTTACACAACGAAGATACATTAACCATCGACTTAATCAGCCCCAGACAATGGCAAGCCCCTTCCAGAACCCGCAGCTAAACCCTAATGCAGACATCTTCAGTCCTGTTAGAAGTCACATCCCAGATATGAATGTTAGTAATAGGAGTGATCCAGTGCGAAGGAAGCCACAGGAATATGATGGGAAAGCACCGTGGAAAGCATACAGAGCACAGTTTGAGCTACTGGCAGAGATGAATGGATGGACAGAGGAGCAGAAAGCTGTATATCTGGCAACGAGCTTAAAGGGACAACCACTGGAAATACTTGGACAGTTGACAGCAGCCGACAGACACAACTATAGAGCACTGGTAGAGGCTCTGGAACTCAAGTACGGAACCCAAAATCAGTCAGAAGTCTACAGGGCTAGGTTTAGGACGAGAATCCGTGCTAAAGGGGAGAGCCTGCAAGAGCTGGCACAAGACTTGGAAAGCATGGCACACAAGGCCTACCCAACTGCACCACCTGATCTCCTCAAGTTGTTGCTGAGGGATCAGTTCGTAGATGCCTTGGACAGTCCACAACTTAAGATACAAGTGAAGCAAGCACACCCCTCTACCATGCAGGATGCAATGGCCAGAGCTCTCGAATTTGAATCCTACGTTAAGTCCAGCACAGAGGTACTGAGGTTGGTACAGTCATCTGGATTCAAGGCCAGAAAAGGTCAGCTTTCAGAGAAGTTTGGGGGACTTTGCTGGCACTTTAACAAACCTGGGCACAAGAGAGCTCATTGCTGGTAACTTCAACACAGGGAAGGACGATACAGCAGTAAAGGCTGCTACCCAGAAAGGCTGTTGGAACTGTGGGGAGCAAGGACATCTGAGGAGCCAGTGTAAGAAAATACCACCAATAAGTCAGCTTCGAGAAACCAGTAGTGGTTAGTGCTAAGGGACGCCCACCAACCTCCATCGTGAAAGTCCCAACAGCTAAGTGTAAAATGGCAAGCACACATAGTGCCTACGTGACAGGGAAGCTGGATGGCCAAAGGTGC
>NW_013937461.1:0-1197 GCF_000517525.1 Limulus polyphemus
ACTTGGTGCTATATGTCAGAATAAGAAAACGATAGCTCACCAGTAGTTTTGTGGTATGTCTGCGGACTTACATCGCTAGAAACCGGATTTCGATACCCGTGGTGGTCAGAGCACAAATAGCCTATTGTGTAGCTTTGTGTTCACCAGAAACAAAATATAAAACGATTTTTAACTTAGAAATCACGTAACTTGTTTCGCAATACGTTTACATAAGTATTTCAGCTTATTTTTAAGTATAATATTTCTTATTTGCTTTGCCAGATTATCACTGCAAAAATTCTAACTAGAAATAAAAGTTTTAGAAGTTTCATTTCCGCATAGGTTTGGAGACGACTTTTTCTCCCAAAACAAACTATAAACATTTCACTTGTTACAAGACAAAACAGCCTAATATGCTTAATTTTATAACCCAAATGACTGGGCATGGCTTAGTGATTAGCGTGTGAATTTGAGAGTTCTTTGCTTGTGTTCCGTTGCCGCATAAACGCGCTCCGCATTTTGGAATCGTAGGTGCGCTATAAGATTTACGGTTAAATCTCATGATCAGCTTAAGAGCTGGCGTTGGATGCTGTTGACAAGCTGTCTTCCTTCTAATCTATCAGTTCAAAACTACGGAAGGCCATGTGCAGTTGGCCGTTATGTACATTTGCGCGAATACTTTAAAACAAACTGTTAAACAAATATAACTCTAAGACTGAACTTCATGTAAATCATATGCTGACTCTAAAATCAACAAAATGGTATAATATATTATTTTGAACACTGGAAATGTGCCATTGCATTTAATAAATGTTTAGGTTGGTTTAACTTCAAACTTTTTGTTTGTTTGTTTGTAATTAAGCACAAAGCTACACAAGGGGCTACCTGTGCTCTGCTCATCACGGGTATCGAAACTCGGATTCTAGCGTTGTAAGACCGCAGACATACTGCTTTGCCACTGGAGGGGCGACTTCAAACAGACTCTTATTGCTTGATATTATTCACTTACTTTCCAAAGAAAATACAGTTCGATAACAAACAATCTGACTAATACCATTATCGAACACCACGAGGCTTGCTTTAAACTGGAAATTGATTAGATTTGAATACGCAAGTAGTTGGTTAGTTCACATACTCTAATTGAACAATACAATAAGTGCTCGAGTGAAACTAATTTCGACTTTTGATTTAACAAAAGCCAACAGAAAAGTATCAGCT
>NW_013937462.1:0-1582 GCF_000517525.1 Limulus polyphemus
CCAGGAAGCTACAACTGTAGCTTCGGCTATTAGTGACTTCTTCTTCAGATTTGGTATGCCATATGAACTGCATTCAGATCAAGGCCTTAACTTTGAATCAGCTGTGTTCCAAGAATGCTGCAAATTGTTTGGTATCCGAAAGACCAGGACAACGCCACTGCACCCACAGTCTGATGGGATGGTAGAAAAGTACAACTGGACATTGGGACAGGAATTGACAAAGTTTTGTAATAGCCATCAAGATTACTGTGATTTCTTACTCCCTCCACTATTGATGGCCTATAGGACAGCAGAGCATGAAACCACTGGATACACTCCAGCAAAGATGATGTTTGGTCGTGAACTTCGGTTGCCAGTGGATCTGTTAACAGGACGCCCACCTTATGAAGAGTTGCCTGAGAATGTGTCGCAGTTTGTGAAAGTGTTATCGGAAAGGATGGATGATATCCACCATCAAGTGCATTCAAACTTGAAAACGTCTGCTGATTCGATGAAGTTAACTTATGATAAAAGATCTACTGAAGTCAGCTTTGAAGCAGGAGACAAGATGTGGTTGTATAATCCCAGGAAGACCAAGGGGAAGTCTCCTAAGTTGTCTTCTCCATGGGAAGGCCCATATGACATAGTGGATCGTCTCTCAGACGTGACTTTCCGGGTAAAATGTGGCCGGCGAGGTAAACCAAAAGTGGTGCATGCCAACAGGCTTTGGCATTATCATGGTCCAGGACATTTCAGTTGGGACGAAGTGGACAACAGAACAAATGACGCTGCAGAAGACGTGCCACCTGAAGAAGCTACCGTCGAAGAAGAAACTCTACTCGGTTTTGAGAAGGGAAACGGTGAAGCTCTTGGTGAAGTTACTACCACTGAGGTGACTGTTACCGATGATGAGACATTTACTGATGAAGCGGATGAACCCCACATGAAGCAGAAGCCAATGAGACGGAGACCGGAACGGAAGAAGATACGTCCCGTAAAATTAAGAGACTTTGTTGAATTGTAATTTTGTCTTTGTAATTCTGTACAGTTAATTAAGTTATTGTTAATTGTTATTGGTTTATTGTATGTGGTTATTGTTCGGGACGAACAATATTAAGGAGGGGCAGTGTTGCGTCATCGAGGTCACGTGACTGGTGTGGCGCCCTCTAATTTCTAGAACTATCTTGTTCTTTCAGGAATGCTCTAGTATTTGCTAGATAGGGTAGGCTGGTATGTAAAAGAGGGGAATGTAATGTGTGTATGGATAGTGAGTAATTGATCTGCAGTCAGAAGTATTATTGAGCACGTTCGTTGTTATAGCGTTTGTTTAGCGCGATTGTTGAAGTTGAGTGCATCGGTAAAGTTATATTCGAAAAGAATAAACCAGTTTTTATTAAGAAAGAACTTTAGAACTTTAGAACTTTAGTTTCGTCTGAACGAAGTTACGGAAAATTAATTAACAACCGGAGACGTATTGTTATTTTAAAATCATTTTCTAGATATTTTTGAAATCGTATACTAACCTTGCATTTATGGAGGAATAGGTAGTGTTGTAGCTAGTATTACTAATTTTGTTTTGTAACAAGTGACCCAAAATATACAA
>NW_013937463.1:0-1008 GCF_000517525.1 Limulus polyphemus
CTATCTTCAAGCTTCAACTGGTCTCATTGTGCCCAATAGTTCTTTGTCACAGGGCTTAAACTAGACGCCTTCTCCCAAGCAGGGCACAAAACACTTGCTTTTAGAAAATCAATTATTGGCTTCAAATCTTGGTCTTTCTCCTGTTCTGTTTAGATATCTATACTTGATTCCACTTCACCATCATCAACTCTTTCAGTCACCTTGACTTCAGCTTGATGGCACCTGGTTAGTTCAACCTATCTTTTGCAGCAATGTCTGCAGTCATTTTTGCAGGGTCTTTGGCTCGGTCCATCAGCATTACCATGGGATTTTCCTTCTCTATATTCAATATTATATTTATACTGGTCTATTTTTCCAATTCATCGTGCTAGTTGTCCCTCTGGGTTCTTTAATGATCTTAACCAGCGTAATGCAGCATGGTCTGTCCGAATGATAAACCTTGCACCATAGAGGTAAGAGTGGAAATATGTCAGGCTATTTACTATAGCAAGGAGTTCCCTCCGTGTTACACAGTAGTTCCTCTCTGGTCTACTCAAAACCCTACTGAAGTAGGCCATCACATGTTCGTTTTCGCCCACATTCTGAGACAACACTCCTCCAATTCCGACATTACTAGCATCACAATCCAGTATGTATGGATGTGAGGGATCTGGAAGCTTTAAAAGTAGAGCAGAGGCCAATTTTTCCTTTAACCTTTTGAAAGAATGCTGGCAAGAAACTGTCCATTCAAATTTTTGGCTTTTTTTTAGTCAAATCATGTAGTGGAGCAGCTATAGTTGCAAAGTCCTTCACAAACTTCCAGTAATAAGTACAGAGTCCCAAGAAACTTCTTAACTCTCCCACATTGTCTGATGTTGGCCAGTCACGCACTGCTTTCACCTTATCAGGATCAGTTTGCACACCATTCTCACTTACAATGTGGCCTAAGTAAAGCACCTCTTTCTGGAACAAATGACATTTCTTGGTATGGAGTTTGAGGTTTGCTGCTTTGAAACGCTTGAATACTTC
>NW_013937464.1:0-1318 GCF_000517525.1 Limulus polyphemus
GGAGTACCAAAAGCCATACAGAAGCTCTGTGGTGTGACAGGACATTATGCTAGGTTGTGGGGACAAGTGTGGGTAACTATTGAGCTCATGGGCATGAAAGACAGACACAAAGTATACTTGGCTGACATTAGAACCCAATGCATATTAGGGTTGGACTACTTATTACTGAGGAAGTGTGTAGTTAACTTCAATAAAACGACGATTGGAAACAACAAAGGCCAAATTTCAGTAAATGTTGCTTCATCTGTTGATTTCCATGTCACGGCACTTAAATCAACTACAATACCCACTTTGTCAGAAAAGATAATTTGAGGTAGAATAAGGAACACCCACAAGGAAGCCCAATGCTTGTGGAAGCAGTGGAAGACCCATCCAGGGCAGAAGATGTGAAGATTGGAAGGTCACTTGTGGCAGGTCATCAAGTAGTACGCATAACAGTGGCCAATTTCTCTAAATGTGAGCAGACACTTAAGGAAGGGGCATTGTTGGGTGTGTGCCAGAAGGTAGAGCCAGTCAATGTTAAGGCAAGAAATACAACCATAAAGAAAGGACATCCACTCCCAGAACATTTAACTGACTTCTATAAGAAGAGCATAGTCCATTTGTCATCATCGCAGGCTCTTCAGGTAAGAGAACTCTGGGCGAATTATGTAGACGTCTTTCCAAAACGAGTTCATGACCTCGGCTGCACAGACCTTGTGGAGCACAGAATAAACACAGGCAATCACCGTCCAATAAAGATCAATCCGAGGAGAATAGCTCCAGCAAAGCGACAAGAGATGGAAAAGGTCATGGATGGCCTAATTAAGGAAGGGGTAGTCGAGAAATCAAATAGTCCCCGCTCAACTCCTGTCATGTTAGTCCAGAAGAAGGATGGGACCCAACGTTGCTGTGTGGACTTCAGGGCTCTTAACAGTATAACCGAAAAAGACTCATACCTACTGCCAATAATTGATGATACTCTTTATACCCTAAGTGGAGCCAGGTGGTTTTCAACTCTGGACTTAAAGTCGGGTTTCCATCAAGGGAAAATGGCTGAAGCAGATAAACCTAAGACTACATTTAGTTATGACCAAGGTCTCTGGCAATACCGTGTGATGCCATTCGGGCTTAGCAATGCTCCAGCAACATTTGAGAGGCTGATGGAAAGAGTACAGGAAGGTCTACAATGGAGGATAGCCCTAGGTGTTTAGCTTAAGCCCTGTGACAAAGAACTATTGGGCACAATGGGACCAGTTGAAGCTTGAAGATGGTGTTCTTCTCCGGAGATGGGAACTGCAGATGGGAAAGTGACGACCTGGCAAACGGTTATACCGAG
>NW_013937465.1:0-933 GCF_000517525.1 Limulus polyphemus
ATTATAATTATATTAGTCTATTTTTCCGATCCAACGTGCTAGTTGTCCCTCTGGGTTCTTTAATGATCTTAACCAGCGTAATGCAGCATGGTCTGTCCTAATGGTAAACCTTGCACCATAGAGGTAAGGGTGGAAATATGTCAGACTCTTTACTATAGCAAGGAGGTCCCTTCATGTTACACAGTAATTCCTCTCTGGTCTACTTCAATCCCTACTGAAGTAAGCCACCACATGTTCGTTTTCGCCCTCTTTCTGAGACAACACTCCTTCAATTCCAACATTACTAGCATCACAATCTAGTATGTACGGCAGTGAGGGATCTGGAAGCTTTAAAAGTGGAGCAGAGGCCAATTTTTCCTTCAATGTCTTGAAATAATGCTGGCAAGAAACTGTCCATTCAAACTTCTGGCCTTTTTTAGTCAAATCATGTAGTGGAGCAACTATAGTTGCAAAGTTCTTCACAAACTTCCGGTAATAAGTACAGAGTCCCAAGAAATTTCTTAGCTCTCCCATACTGTCTGGTGTTGGCCAATCACGCACTGCTTTCACCTTGTCTGGATCAGTTTGTACACCACTCTCACTAACAATTTGGCCTAAGTAAAGCACCTCTTTCTGGAACAAATGCTATTTCTTGGGATGGAGTTTGAGGTTTGCTGCTTTCAAATGCTTGAATACTTCCTCCAGCTGGGACTTTTCCTCGCCAAAAGTTGTTGCAAATACAATGACATCGTCCAGGAACACAAGGGCTATCCTCCATTGTAGGCCTTCTAATACTCGTTCCATCAGCCTCTCAAATGTTGCTGGAGCATTACTGAGCCCGAATGGCATTACTCGGTATTGCCAGAGACCTTGGCCATAACTAAATCCTGTCTTGGGTCTATCTGCTTCAGCCATTTTTACTTGATGGAAACCTGACTTTGATATGAATATCAG
>NW_013937466.1:0-1290 GCF_000517525.1 Limulus polyphemus
ATAGGGGGTACTGTAGTTGATTTAAGTGCTGTGACATGCAGATCAACGGATGTAGCAACACTTACTGGAGTCTGGCCTTTGTTGTTTCCAATCGTCATTTTATCGAAGTTAACTACACACTTTCTCGGTAGTAGATAGTCCAATCCTAATATGCATTCGTCTTCAGTGTCAGCCAAGTATACTTTCTGTCTGTCCTTCATGCTCATGAGCTCGATAGTTACCCACACTGGTCCCCACAACCTTGCAGAATGTCCTAGTCACACCACAGAGCTTCTGTACAGCTTCTGGTACTCCTTTGTTATCCAGCACCTTGATGCTCACAAGGGAATCTATGACAAAGTTGCACCTTTGGCCATCCAGCTTCCCTGTCACGTAGATACTATGTGTGCTTGCCATTTTACACTTAGCTATTGGGACTTTCAGGATGGAGGTTGGTGGGCGTCCCTTAGCACCAAGCACTACTGGTTTCCCGAAACTGACTTATTATGTGGTATTTTTCTTACACTGGCTCCTCAGATGTCCTTGCTCCCCACAGTTCCAACAGCCTTTCTTGGTAGCAGCCTTTACTGCTGTATCGTCTCCTCTGTGTTGAAGTTGCCAGCATTGAGCTCTCTCGTGCCCAGGTTTGTTACAGTGCCAGCAAAGTCCCTCAAACTTCTCTGAAAGCTGACCTTTTCTGGCCTTGAATCCAGATGACTGTGCCAACCTCGGTACCTCTGTGCTGGACTTAACGTAGGATTCAAATTCGAGAGCTCTGGCCATTGCATCCTGCATGGTTGAGGGGTGTGCTTGCTTTACTTGTATCTTAAGTTGTGGACTGTCCAAGGCATCTACGAACTGATCCCTCAGCAACAACTTGAGGAAATCGGGTGGTGCAGTTGGGTAGGCCTTGTGTGCCATGCTTTCCAAGTCATGTACCAGCTCTTGCAGGCTCTCCCCTTTAGCACGGACTCTCGTCCTAAACCTAGCCCTGTAGACCTCCGACTGATTTTGGGATCCGTCCTGAGTTCTAGAGCCACTACCAGTGCTCTATAGTTGTGCCTGTCGTCTGCTGACAACTGTCCAAGTATTGCCAGTGGTTGTCCCTTCAGGCTTGTTGCCAGATAAACTGCTTTCTGCTCCTCTGTCCATCCATTAATCTCTGCCAGGAGCTCAAATTGTGTTCTATATGCTTCCCATCGAATTCCCATGGCTTCCTTTGTACTAGATAACCCCTATTGCTGACATTCATATCTGGGATGTGACTTCTAACAGGACTGAAGATGTCTACATTAGGGTTTAGCTGCGAGC
>NW_013937467.1:0-1777 GCF_000517525.1 Limulus polyphemus
CTTCTTTGTGGATGTTCTTTTATCCTACCCCAAATTATCTTCTGTGACATAGGGGATATTGTAGTTGACTTAAGTGCTGTGACATGCAGATCAACAGTTCAGCAAAACTTACTGGAATCTGGCCTTTGATGTTTCCAAACGTCACTTTATCGAAGTTAACTACACACTTCCTTGGTAGTAAATTGTCCACTCCTAATATGCATTGGTCTTCAATGTCAGCCAAGTATACATTCTGTCTGTTCTTCATGCCCGTGAGCTCAATAGATACCCATACTGATCCCCACAACCTTGCATAATGTCCTGTCACACCACAGAGCTTCTGCATGTCTTCAAGTTCTCCTTTGTGATCTTGATACTCACTAATGTTTGCTGAGACGCAGAATCTATGACAAAGTTGCACCTGTGGCCATCCAGCTTTCCAGTCACCTAGACACAAAGTGTAATTGGCATTTTACACCTAGCTGTTGGGACTTTCACGATGGGGTTTGGTGGGCATACCTCAACACCTACCATTACTGGTTTCCCTGAGGCTGACTTATTGGTAGTATTATTCTTACACTGGATCCTCAGATGTTTCCCTGTTCTCCACAGTTCCAACAATCTTTCTGGGTAGCAGCCTTTCCTGCAGTGGCATCTCCCCTGTGTTGAAGTTGCCAGCATTGAGCTTTCTTGTGCCCAGGTTTATTAAAGTGCCAGCAAAGTCCCTCAAAGTTCTCTGAAAGCTGCCTTTTTTTGGCCTTGACTCCTGATGACTGAACCAACCTTGGTACCTCTGTGCTGGACTTAACGTAGTATTCAAATTCAAGAATTCTGGCTATTGCATCTTGCATAGTAGAGGGATGTGCTTGCTTTAGTTGTATCTTCAGTTGTGGACTGTCCAAGGCATCTACGAACTGATCCCTCGGCAACAACTTGAGGAGATCGAGTGGTGCAGTTGGGTAGGCCTTGTGTGCCATACTTTCCAAGTCTTATGCCAGCTCTTGCAGGCTCTCCCATTTAGCATGGACTCTCGTCCTAAACTTAGCCCCGTAGAATTCCTACTTATTTTTAGTTCCACACCTGAGTTCTATAGCCGCTACCAGTGCTCTATAGTTGTGCCTGTAATCTGCTGACAACTGTCCAAGTATTTCCAATGGTTGTCCATTCAAGCTCGTTGTCAGATATACTGCTTTCTGCTCCTCTTTCCGTTCATTCATCTCTGCCAGTAGCTCAAATTGTGCTCTATATGCTTCCCACGGTGCATTCCCATCGAATTCCTGTGTCTTCTTTCTTACTGAATCACTCCTATTACTGATTATTCATATCTGGGATGTGACTTCTAACAGGACTGAAGATGTCTGCATTAGGGTTTAGCTGCGGGCTCTGGAAGGGGCTTGCCATTGTCTTGGGCTATTTAAGTCGATGGTTGATGTATCCTCCTTGTGTAAAAGACAATAAATCGTCCTTTAATGTATTTAATTCGCTTTTAAATTTACTAATGTTTTCCATTTGTACTTCTTGGCACTGTTATTGGCTTTCCTTTAGTTGCTGCTGACTTTCTTCCTGTTGCTTTTCTTGTTTATTTTGTTGTTCGAGCTGCCATTGTTGTCTCTCTTCTTGTTTCTTTTCTTTTTCCTCCAACAACTGTTGTATTCTCTCTTCTTGTTTCTTTCTCGTTCTTCTTGTTTCTTTTCTTTTTCCTCCAACAACTGCTGTAACTTCTCTTGTTTATTTTGCTGTTCGAGCTGCCACTGTTGCAGGTTTTCTTGCAACTGCTGTTGTCTCTCTTCTTGTTTAT
>NW_013937468.1:0-1536 GCF_000517525.1 Limulus polyphemus
AACATTGAGTTACCTACGATACAGATTTTACTGGATAGGTATGAGACAAGATGTGGAAGAATGGTGCAGAACATGCAGCACATGTTGTGCTGAAAGGGGACCCAAGCATAAGGGACGTGCTCCAATGAAGTTATATCAAGTTGGTGCACCAATCTAAAGAGTAGCCATCGACATTGCTCGTCCTCTGCCCCGAACTCATGCTGGAAACAAGTACATTTGTGTGGTAATGGATTATTTCACCAAGTGGCCTGATGCATATGCAATACCAAATCAGGAAGCTACGACTGTAGCTTCGGCTATTAGTGATTTCTTCTTCAGATTTGGTGTGCCATATGAACTGCATTCAGATCAAGGCCGTAACTTTGAATCAGCCATGTTCCAAGAATGCTGCAAGTTGTTTGGCATCCGAAAGACAAGGACAACGCCACTTCACCCACAGTCTGATGGGATAGTAAAAAAGTACAACTGAACACTGGGACAGGAATTGGCAAAGTTTTGTAACCGTCGTCAAGATGACTGTGATGTCCTACTCCCTCCACTGGTGATGGCCTATAGGACAGCAGAGCATGAAACCACTGGATACAATCCAGCAAAGTTGATGTTTGGTAGGGAACTTCGGTTGCCAGTGGATCTGTTAACAGGACGCCCACCTTATGAAGAGTTGCCTGAGAATGTGTCAGAGTTTGTGAAAGTGTTATCAAGAAAGGATGGATGATATTCACCATCAAGTGCGTTCAAACTTGAAAACGTCTGCTGATTCGATGAAATTAACCTATGATAAGAGATCTACTGAAGTCAGCTTTGTACCAGGAAACAAGGTGTGGTTGAAAATCCCAGGAAGACCAAAGGGAAGTCTCCTAAGTTGTCTTCTCCATGGGAAGGCCCATACGACATAGTGGATCGTCTCTCAGACGTGACTTTCCGGCTAAAATGTGGTCGGCGAGGTAAGCCCAAAGTGGTGCATGCCAACAGGCTTTGGCCTTATCACGGTCCAGGACATTTCAGTTGGGACGAAGTGGACAACAGAACAAATGACGCTGCTGAAGACGTGCCACCTGAAGAAGCCATCGTCGAAGAAGAAACTCTACTCAGCTTTGAGAAGGGAAACGGTGAAGCTCTTGATGAAGTTACTACCACTGATGTGACTGTTATCGACGATAGGACATTTCCTGATGAAGCCAACGAGACGGAGACCAGTATGGAAGAAGATACGTCTCGTAAAATATGAGACTTTGTTGAATTGTAATTTTGTGTTTGTAATTCTGTACATTTTAATTAAGTTATTGTTAATTATTTATTGGTTTAATGTAAGTGGCTATTGCTCGTCCCGAACAATACTAAGGAGGGAGCAGTGTTGCGTCAGCGAGGTCACGTGACTAGTATTACGCCACTCCTTCTCTCGGACCTTCGTGAATTGTCGAGAGATTACTAGATATAGTGTTAGTCTTGTATATATATAAGACAGTCACAACGTGACGGGACAACAGAGTTAATGAGTAATTGAATGTATGCGGACAAATATTGTTGGCCACGTGA
>NW_013937469.1:0-933 GCF_000517525.1 Limulus polyphemus
TCTCAGAAAGTGGGCGAAAACGAACATGTGGGGACCTACTTCAGTAGGGTTTTGAGTAGACCAGAGAGGAACTACTGTGTAACACGGAGGGAACTCCTTGCTATAGCAAAGAGTCTGACATATTTCCACCCTTACCTCTATGGTGCAAGGTTTACCATCAGGACAGACCATGCTGCATTACGCTGGTTAAGATAATTAAAGAACCCAGAGGGACAACTAGCACGTTGGATTGGAAAAATAGACCAGTATAATTATAATATTGAATGTAGAGAAGGAAAATCCCATGGTAATGCTGATGGACTGAGCCGAAGACCCTGCAAAAATGACTGCAGACATTGCTGCAAAAGAGAGGTTGAACTAACCAGGTGGCATCAAGCTGAAGTTAAAGTGACTGAAGGAGTTGATGATGGTGAAATGGAACCAAATATAGATATCAAAGCAGAACAGGAGAAAGACCAAGATTTGAAGCCAATAATTGATTTTCTAAAATCAAGTGTTTTGCGCCCTGCTTGGGAGAAGGTGTCTAGTCTAAGCCCTATGACAAAGAACTATTGGGCACAATTGGACCAATTGAAGCCTGAAGATGATATTCTTCTCCAGAGATAGGAAACTGCAGATGGGAAAGTGACGACCTGGCAAACGGTTATACCGTGAAAGTTACGGGAAGTGGTGCTGCGTCAATCCCATGATAGTTTGACAGGAGGACATCTCGGAGTTAAGAAGACATTGAGTCACCTACGACAGAGATTTTACTGGATAGGTATGAGGCAAGATGTGGAAGAATGGTGCAGGACATGCAGTACATGTTGTGCTAAAAGGGAAATCAAACACAAAGGACTTGCTCCAATGAAGTTATATCAAGTTGGCGCACCAATGGAAAGAGTAGCTATTGACATTGCTGGTAATTTGCCCCAAACTCGTGCTGGAAACAGA
>NW_013937470.1:0-1168 GCF_000517525.1 Limulus polyphemus
TATAGGCCATGGAGGTTGAAGAGTGTGATCGAGTTCTTGTCAGCAGGGGTGAAATAATTGTTTGTTTTTAATTAAGCACAAAGCTACACGATGGGCTATCTGTGTTCTGCCCACCACGGGTATCGAAACCCGGATAAATATATTAATTGAAAACCATAATCTGCATAGGCATACATTTCATCTTCCTCTTTAAACGGATTTTTTGAGTTTTAGTGTTAGAATTTCTCAATGTTCTGCACTTGGTAAACGATTGTTTGTTTGTAATTAAGCACAAAGCTACACGATGGGCTATGTGTGCTCTGCCCACCACGGGTATGGAAACCCGGATTCTAGCGTTGTAATTCCGCAGAGATACCGCTGTGCTACTGGGGAACAGGGGTGAAATAAATAATTAGCCAAACGGTGAATAAAAGGCCTAAAAGACACTTAACGAAAATAATCACATGGGATCGAAAGGAAGGATTACATATTTTATTAAGGAGAAGAAAAATTAAAAATTAATTTACCAGCTATCCGTTGAATAGTTAATCGTTATGCCATAGTAATATATTATTCAAATACTTAACGTATTTTAGGCCATTAGTGATGAGAAAGAAATTTACATCAAACCATGCAAATCTTGAATTGATATTTCATTAATTTTTTGCTATAATTTTTAACATAATTTTAAACATTTGGTATGACTATTGAATTTGATACTTATGCATTGTTAACTTAGTATATGGACATAGGACTAAATTAAATCTTCTAAACTTGCTGAAACTTGTGAGATGATATTGGTATGTTTATTGTAGAATACCTTAAAAATGAAATAATGCATTCTAGTAATTAGAGGATTCGCCTGTTTTACTCATTTATGACATAATGTATTTATGATCAGCTTATTATGAAAAATATATATTAATTAATTTCTAACTTTTCTAGTCCTGACATATAATGGTTGAATAGCCTTTTGTCTTATTCTTTAATAATAATAATATTATTATTATTATTTTATTAATAATAAATCTATCTTGACAAGTATTTGATTAGGCAAGAAATACACATGGCCTATGTCAGTAGCATAGGAATACAAATCAGTAATCTACAGTTCTCGAAGGTTAAATACATATTCGGAAACTATAACATTTTGCAAATGACATACTGTGACACCGCCTTAAGATTTTTG
>NW_013937471.1:0-1263 GCF_000517525.1 Limulus polyphemus
ATTGCTCACTCCAAGTCGACTGCCAACTGGCACGAAGCCGCGCCTTGAAGACAGGACCGTAGTCCTTGTATGGGACAAGCACGGCCGTGGTGGCACCAGAGCAGACGGACTTAGCTGCGGTGTGAGCGAGCTCGTTCCCGTGAATACCGACGTGGCCAGGGATGCAGAAAAACTGGATGGAAATAGAACGTAGCGAAAAGTGGGTCAATCGGTGTTGAATATCGACGAGAACAAGGTGAGAACTGACGTTAAGCGATTCCAGGGCCAGTAGAGAGCTAAGAAAATCAGTGTAAATAGTACAATTACTGTACTGCATAGCTTCTACATGATCCAGGGCAAGACAAATAGCATATAACTCGGCAGTGAACACAGAAACTGTGGAGGGGATCCTGCGAGCAACTACCGAGCCACAGCAAACCATGGCAGAACCTACAGAGTCACCTGATTTCGAACCATCCGTGTAAATGGGAAGAGAAGAATGGTTCGAAAGATGTTCAGCAAAAGAAGACGGTACTTCCAATCGGGAGTATCCGCCTTCCCCAGATGACTCAAGAAAAGGTCACAGGATGGGATGGTAATAAGCCATGGTGGAATGAGCTGATCATTGGGGACAGCAATGTCATCCAATGCCAGACCCAATTCAGCCAGTAATGCCAGGTAACCAAGGCCAAATGGAGGAATAGCAGACCGTCTGTTCTTGAAACAGCATTGCCCACCAAGGAATAAAAACACAATCCCAGGTGGGATGCCATGGTAAGGATCGAAGCTTAGTAGCATATTGTAGAGAAAGTTGCAAACGACGGAGGTGAAGAGAAGGTTCGTGGGACTCATTGTACAAACTCTGGACTGGAGAAGTGCGAAAAGCACCGGTGCAAAGCCGAAGCCCCAGATGGTGAATGGGGTCCAGCGTCTTCAGAGCCGAGGTCATGGCGGAACCATAGACCCATAGTCCAGTTTGGATCGAATCAAAGCACGATAGATCCTCAGCATAGAACATCGATCTGCTCCCCAAGAGCTGGAAGAGAGGAGACGTAGGATGTTCAGAGCCCTTGCACACTTGACACACAGCTGCTTGATGTGTGGAATGAAGCTAAGCTTATGGTCAAAGATAAGCCCCAAGAACTTTGCCTCAGGGACCACACGTTGGCGCAAAAATGCATGCAAACGGTTTTAGAAAAAGAAAATTTAAAATCATTTGCGGTGGTCCATGTCAACAACCGATTGAGGGCAGTCTGAAACTGCCGCTCAATAAACCTCATGTTT
>NW_013937472.1:0-1517 GCF_000517525.1 Limulus polyphemus
AATTTTGCTATATAGAGTTGAGAATTATAATGTGTCCTACTATGGAAGATTATAAAGAGAAATTTGTAAATAGTTGTTTTTATCAATAAAAAGTGCTTGACAAAATATCTCAATTTTATTGTTTATACTGTTCTCATAATAAAATAAATGGTCTACAAGAAATGATACACTTTCCTTCACATTTTATGAATGGTGTTTATCATTACAAAATATTCTTTACAACCAAAATAAATTGTATGTTCAATATTAAGTCTAACTTAATTACTGGAGAATGGATTTTGTATTTCACTGAACTTAATAATCTTTAAAAACGAATTTATCTATTCTTTCACTGTACGTGACGATACAAAACACTAAATGTACATTCATGACATTTTCACTATCATAATTTGATGGTCCTGAAAAAGACCTTTAATTATAAATCAAGTGATTATACAGAATCATTATCTTTGGATGAGGAATATCTGTCGTATTTTTCACCTTCTAGACAGATCGTAATTTGAAAAATACGATGTCGTTTCCTCAGAATATCAACAGCCATATGTAATAACAATTAGGAAATATGGTCGTGTTTAATCATATGATTGATCAGATTACAAATTCCTCAAAACAAAACCTGTTGGACACTCACCAAAGTGATTGAATCTAAGATGCTCAATAATCGCCTCTTCATTTGGAAAGTTTCCATAATATATAAACAAACTTGAATTCAATGACTAAAACGACAAACGTAAATTAGTCTTATTTATATCATAATATAAAAGTAAGGAAATCTTATGCATTCAGTGTGATTGGACAGATTGACAATGTGTTCATGACATCCACTCTCTATACTAATTTGTATGATGAGTAGTTATGGTTTGCTTTGTTTTGAATTTCGAGAAAAGCTACAAGAGAGTTTTCTGGGATAGCCATCCTACTTTAGCAGTGATTGACTAGAGGGAAAGCAGCTAGTCAACACCACCTTCTCTTGGGCTACTCTTTTTACCAATGAACAGTGGGATTAGCCACAACATTATAATGCCCACAGAGCTTAAACGATGAGTATGTTTTGTAGGGGAAATTCGAATCAGCGAACCTCATATTGCTAGTCGAGCGCCTTATTCACCAGGCCAGGTGGTTAAGGCACTCGATTCGCAATATGACAGTCGCAAGTTCAACTCCCCGTCCCACCAAACATGATTGCCCTTTTAGTGCGGACGTTATAATGTGATGGTGAATCCCACTATTCGTTTATTAAATAGTAGCACAGGAGTTGGCAGCGGGTGGTAATGACTAGCTGTCTTCCCGCTAGTCTTTCACTGCTAAATTAGGGACGGATAGCCCAGATAGCCCTCGAGTAGCTGTGTGTGAAATTAAAAAAACTATCCACCAGGTCTCATGCTAGACAGAGTAATTATGACTAATGATTGAAAAGATACTAGAGATACTAAAAGATTAGTTATACTAATCAATGATAGGATCTTTTTTATTGGGTGAACATTAATAAAATAACATGTCGTTCTCAGCCAAGGTGT
>NW_013937473.1:0-1489 GCF_000517525.1 Limulus polyphemus
GGTCCACTTTGGGCATCAAGAGTATCATCAATTCTTGGCAGTGGGTATGAGTCTTTTCGGTTATGCTGTTATGAGCCCTGAAGTCCACACAGCAACGTTGGGTCCCATCCTTCTTCTGGACTAATACGACAGGAGCTGACCAGGGACTATCTGATTTTTCAACTATCCCTCCCTTGATTAGACCATCCATGACCTTCTCTTTCTCTTGTCGCTTTGCTGGAGCAATTGTCCTTGGAGGGATCTTTATTGGACGGTGATTGCCTGTGTTTATTTTGTGCTCTACCAGGTTTGTGCAGCCGAGGTCATGATCTCCTTTCGAAAAGACGTCAGCATAATTTACCAAAAGTTCTTTTACCTGAAGAGCCTGTGACGATGACAAATGGACTATGCTCTTCTTATAGAGGTCAGTCAAATATTCTGGAAGTGTATGTCCTTTCTTTACAGTTGTATTCCTTGCTTTAACATTGACTGGCTCTACCTCCTGGCACACACCCAACAATGCCCTTCCTTAAATGTCTGCTCACATTTAGAGAAATTGGCCACTGTTATAGGTACTACTTGACGACCTGCTACAAGTGACCTTCCAATCTTCAAGTCCGCTGGTCTGGATGGGTCTTCCACTGCTTCTACAAGCATTGGGCTTCCATGGGGATGTTCTTTTATTCTACCCCAAATTATCTTCTCTGACATAGGGGGTATTGTAGTTGATTTAAGTGCTGTGACATGCAGATCAACGGATGTAGCATCACTTACTGGAGTCTGGCCTTTGTTGTTTCCAATCATCATCTTAGCAAAATCAATTACAAACTTCCTTCGTAGTAGATAGTCCAATCCTAATATGCATTCGTCTTCAATGTCAGCCAAGTATACTTTCTGTCTGTTCTTCATGCCCATGAGCTCAATAGTTACCCACACTGGTCCCCACAACCCTGCAGAATGTCCTGTCACACAGCATAGCTTCTGTACAGCTTCTGGTACTCCTTTGTTATCCAGCACCTTGATGCTCACAAGGGTCTGCTGAGATGGAGAAACTATGACAAAGTTGCACCTTTGCTCATCCAGCTTCTCTGTCACGTAGATACTATGTGTGCTTGCTATTTTACACTTAGCTGTTGGGACTTTCACGATGGAGGTTGGTGGGCGTTCCTCAGCACCTTTTTCTTGGTAGCAGCCTTTACTGCTGTATCATCTCCCCTGTGTTGAAGTTGCCAGCATTGAGCTCTCTTATGCCCAGGTTTGTCACAGTGCCAGCAAAGTCCCTCAAACTTCTCTGAAAGCTGACCTTTTCTGGCCTTGAATCCAGATGACTGTACCAACCTCGGTACCTCTGTGCTGGACTTAATGTAGGATTCAAATTCGAGAGCTCTGGCCATTGCATCCTGCATGGTAGAGGGGTGTGCTTGCTTCACTTGTATCTTCAGTTGTGGACTGTCCAAGGCATCTACAAAGTGATCTCTAAAACTGGTTTATTCTTTCCGAATATAACTTT
>NW_013937474.1:0-1061 GCF_000517525.1 Limulus polyphemus
GGAGAATGTCCTGTCACACCATAAAGCTTCTCTATGGCTTCTGGCTTCGTGATTTAACACTTTGATGCTCACAAGGGTTTGCTGAGATGCAGAGTCTATGACAAAGTTGCACCTTTGGACATCCAGCTTTCCTGTCACATAGACACTGTGTGTGTTTGGCATTTTACACCTAGCTGTTGGGACTTTCAAGATGGGGGTTGGTGGACGTTGCTCAACACCAACCACTACTGGTCTCCTTGAGGCCGACTTGTTGGTAATATTCCTCCTACACTGGCTCCTCAAATGTCCATGCTTTCCACAGTTCCAACAACCTTTCTGGATCCCTGCCTTTCCTGCTATGGCACCTCCCCTGTGTTGAATTTTCCAGCATTGAGCTCTCTTGTGCCCAGGTTTATTACAGTGCCAACAAAGTCCCTCAAACCTCTCCGAAAGCTGACCTTTTCTGGCCTTGAATCCAGATGACTGTACCAACCTCAGTACCTCTGTGCTGGACTTAACGTAGGATTCAAATTCGAGAGCTCTGGCCATTGCATCCTGCATGGTAGAGGGGTGTGCTTGCTTCACTTGTATCTTAAGTTGTTGACTGTCCAAGGCATCTACGAATTGATCCCTCAGCAACAACTTGAGGAGATTGGGTGGTGCAGTTGGGTAGGCCTTGTGTGCCATGCTTTCAAAGTCCTGTGCCAGCTCTTGCAGGCTCTCCCCTTTAGCACGGACTCTCGTCCTGAACCTGGCCCTGTAGACTTCTGACTGGTTTTGGGTTCCGTACCTGAGTTCTAGATCCGACACCAGTGTTCTATAGTTGTGTCTGTCGGCTGCTGTCAACTGTCCAAGTATTTCCAGTGGTTGTCCCTTCAAGCTCGTTGCCAGATATACTGCTTTCAGCTCTACTGTCCATCCGTTCATCTCTGCCAGTAACTCAAACTGTGCTCTATATGCTTCCCACGGTGATTTCCCATCGAATTCCTGTGGCTTACTTCGCACTGGATCACTCCTATTACTGACATTCATATCTGGATGTGACTTCTAGCAGGACTGAATATGTCTGCATTAGGGTTTAG
>NW_013937475.1:0-1270 GCF_000517525.1 Limulus polyphemus
GTAAGAAGGATTAAAAAGACCGTTATCAAAGTCGAAAAATCTAGTGTAAGAAGGAGTAAAAAGACCGTTATCAAAATCGAATAAATCTAGTGTAAGAAGAAAAAAAGACCGTTATCAAAGTCGAAAAAATCTAGTGGAAGAAAAATTAAAAACTCGTTATGAAAGTCAACAATATCTAGCTGAATAATGACTAAAAAGACCCATATTAATGTCGATAAAATCTAGTTTATTATGGACTAAAAAACCTTAAGCAAAGTCGAAAAAATCTAAAGTAAGAAGGACTAAAAAGACCGTTATCAAAGTCGAAAAAATCTAGTGTAAGAAAGACTAAAAAGAACATTATGAATTTCAAAATTATTTAAAGTAAGAAGAACTAAAAAGACCGTTATCAAAATCGACAAAATCTAGTGTAATAAGTGAGTAAAAATACGGTTATCTAAGACGTAAAAATATAGTGTAAGAAGCACTAAAAGACCGTTATCAAAGTAGACAAAATCTAGTGTAAGAAGGACTAAAGAGATCGTTATTAAAGTTAGCAAAATATTATATACGTAGGACTAGAAATACCGTTATCAATGTCAACAAAATCTAGTGTAATAACGACTGAAGAGACCGATATCAAAGTCGAAAAATTGTTAATTAAGAAGGAATAAAAAGTCGTCAAATTTTAGAGTAACAAGGACTAAAAAGATAGTTATCAAAGGCGACTAAATCTAGTGTAAGAAAGACTAAGAAGTCTGTTATCAAAATCGACAAAATCTAGTGAAATAAGTGAGTAAAAAGACCGTTAATCAAAGTCGGCAAAATATAGTGTAAGAAGGACTAAAAAGATCGTTATCAAAGTAGACAAAATTTTGTGTAAGAGGGACTAAAAAGACCGTTATCAAAGTCGAAAACATCTAGTTTAAGAAGGACTAAAAAGACCGTTAACAAGGTCGACAAAATTTAGTGTACGAAGGTGTAAAACGACCTTTATCAAAGTCGACAAAATCTAGTGTAAGAAGGACTAAAAAGACCGTAATAAAATCCACCAAACTATGTTGGATGAAGGATTAAAAAGACCGTTATCAAAGTCGAAAAAATCTAGTATAATAAGGACTAAAAAGACCGTTATCAAAGTCGAAAAAATCTATAGTAAGAATCTATATTAACAGGGACTAAAAAGACCATTATCAAAGATGAAAAATTCTAGGGTAATAAAGACTAAAAATACCATTATGATTTTCAAAAACCTAGTTTAAGAAGGCTTTAAAAAACAGTTATCAAAGTC
>NW_013937476.1:0-1653 GCF_000517525.1 Limulus polyphemus
TCGTTGTCGTATGTGACTCAATGTCTTCTTAATTCCGAGATGTCCTCCTGTTAAATTATCATGGGATCGATGCAGCACAACTTCCCGTAACTTCCTCGGTATAACTGTTTGCCAAGTCGTCACTTTCCCATCTCCGGAGAAGAATACCATTTTCAAGCCTCAACTGGTCCCATTGTGCCCAATAGTTCTTTGTCACAGGGCTTAGACTAGACACCTTCTCCCAAGCAGGGCGCAAAACACTTGCTTTTAGGAAATCAATCATTGGCTTCAAATCTTGGTCTTTCTCCTGTTCTGCCTTGATATCGATACCTGGTTCCACTTCATCATTATCAACTTCTTCAGTCACTTTGACTTCAGCCCGATGGCACCTAATCAGCTCAACCTCTCTTTTAACAGTTATCAGAACTTGGCCTTTGTTGTTCTCAAACGTCATTTTATCAAAATCAATTACAAACTTCCTTGGTAGTAGATAGTCCAATCCTAATATGCATTCATCTTCCATGTCAGCCAAGTATACTTTCTGTCTGTCCTTTATGCCCATGAGCTCAATAGTCACCCACACTAGTCCCCACAATCTTGTAGAATGTCCTGTCACACCATAAAGCTTCTGTATGGCTTCTGGTACTCCTTCGTGATCTAACACCTTGATGCTCACAAGGGTTTGCTGAGACGCAGATTCTATGACAAAGTTGCACCTTTGGCCATCCAGCTTTCCTGTCACATAGACACTGTGTGTGCTTGGCATTTTACATCTAGCTGTTGGGACTTTCATGATGGGGGTTGGTGGGCGTCGCTCAACACCAACCACTACTGGTCTCCTTGAGCCGACTTGTTGGTAATATTCTTCCTACACTGGCTCCTCAAATGTCCGTGCTTTCCACAGTTCCAACAACTGAGATTGGTACAGTCATCTGGATTCAAGGCCAGAAAAGGTCAGCTTTCAGAGAAGTTTGAGGGACTTTGCTGGCACTGTAATAAACCTGGGCATAAGAGAGCTCAATGCTGGAAACTTCAACACAGGAGAGGTGCCACAGCAGGAAAGGCTGGTATCCAGAAAGGAGGTTTGTTACAGTGCCAGCAAAGTCCCTCAAACCTCTCTGAAAGCTGACCTTTTCTGGCCTTCAATCCTGATGACTGTACCAACCTTGGTACCTCTGTGCTGGACTTAACATAGGATTCAAATTCGAAAGCTCTGGCCATTGCATCCTGCATAATAGAGGGGTGTGCTTGCTCCACTTGTATCTTTAGTTGTGGACTGTCCAAGGCGTCTACAAACTGATCTCTCAGCTACAACTTGAGGACATCGGGTGGTGCAGTTAGGTAGGCCTTGTGTGCCATACTTTCCAAGTCCTGTGCCAGCTCTTGCAGGCTCTCCCCTTTAGCACAGACTCTCGTCCTAAACCTAGCCCTGTAGACTTCAGACTAATTTTGGGTTCCGTACCTGAGTTCTAGAGCCACTACCAGTGCTCTATAGTTGTGCCTGTCGTTTGCTGACAACTGTCCAAGTATTTCCAGTGGTTGTCCCTTCAAGCTCGTTGCCAGATATACTGCTTTCTGCTCCTCTGTCCACCCACCCATTTCTGCCAAGAGCTCAAATTGTGCTCTATATGCTTCCCACGGTGCCTTCCCATCGATTCCTGTGGCTTCCTTCAT
>NW_013937477.1:0-960 GCF_000517525.1 Limulus polyphemus
AAATCTTTGTCATAGGTGACTCAATGTTTCTTAACTCCGAGATGTCCTCCTGTTACAGTATCATGGGATTGACGCAGTACAACTTCCCGTAACGTTTTTGGTATAACTGTTTGCCAAGTCGTCACTTTCCCATCTGCAGTTTCCCATCTCCGGACAAGAATCCTTCTTCAAGCCTCAACTGGTCCCATTGTGCCCAATAGTTCTTTGTCAAAGGGCTTAGACTAGTCACCTTCTCCCAAGCAGGGTGCAAAACACTTGCTTTTAGGAAATCAATCATCGGCTTCAAATCTTGGTCTTTCTCCTGTTCTGCCTTGATATCTATATTTGATTCCACTTCACCATCATCAACTCTTTCAGTCGGCTTGTCTTCAGATTGATGGCACCTAATTAGTTCAACCTCTCTTTTAACAGTTACCCGAACTTGGCCTTTGTTGTTCCCAAACGTCATTTTATCAAAATAAATTACAAACTTCCTTGGTAGTAGATAGTCCAATCCTAATATGCATTGGTCTTCAATATCAGCCAAGTATACTTTCTGTCTGTCCTTTATGCCCATGAGCTCAATAGTTACCCACACTGGTCCCCACAACCTTGCATAATGTCCTGTCAAACCACAGAGCTTCTGTACAGCTTCTGGTACTCCTTTGTTATCCAGCACCTTGATGCTCACAAGAGTTTGCTGAGACGCAGAATCTATGACAAAGTTGCACCTTTAGCCATCCAGCTTTCCTGTCACGTAGACACTATGTGTGGTTGCCATTTTACACTTAGCTGTTGGGACTTTCACAATGGAGGTTGGTGGGCGTCCCTCAGCACCAACCACTACCGGTTTCCCGAAGCTGACTTATTGGTAGTATTCTTCTTACACTGGCTTCTCATATGCCATTACTTTCCACAGTTCCAACAAGCTTTCTGGGTAGCAGCTTTTCCTGCCGTGGCATCTTCCCTGTGTTGAAGTTT
>NW_013937478.1:0-1559 GCF_000517525.1 Limulus polyphemus
TGAGATCACTATTATTAGTCAATACCAATTCAATAATCGCTGATTACCTGAGAAAACGGGGGATAACCTCATAATGTAAATGACGAAGACGCGTGATACCTGCTGCTACAAATTCAGTAAAATAAAATGTTCGCCTACGATTATCCACCAAATTAGGGTTGAGAAACAAAGGTAGTTCGAAAATTTCCATAATCTCGTCTAATGGTCTCAGAGTAAACCCATCCGAAAAATTATCCATCCTTTAAAGTTCTCAGCGATATACAGAGGTAAAAGGCTCAGCAATCGGGGAACCATTTGACATGAAAATACACCAGTATCGAGTTGAAAATCACTATAAAGACCAAAATAAAAATATAATAACAAACTTAAACCATCAAGACACTGTCTCGATAAGCAAATCTGAAGCAGTTTCAATCTATAGATATATTTAGGGAGACGAATATCTACAAAGTTGAGTCCCCCTTCATATGTATGTATGTATTTCCATATGATGATCAAAAACTCTTTGCGTAATAAAGCAAAAGTGGATACCATAGTACAGAGGCAACCAAAGCATTAATAATCAACACTCTACCTTTCAGGGATAATTCTCTATACCTCCAATATGTTAAAATACGAATGACTCGTCCACAGATATCTTGCCAATTCGTACGATACATGGCAACTCTATCGTGGTAAAACTATACCAAGAACCGTCAAAACTTGTGAAGAAATGGTAATTCCCTCAAAAGTCTCCACTCCTCGAGAACCCCAACTCCCTAGCCACAGACCTTTGCTCTTATCATGATTAATCAGACTACCTGACGCCCTCCCATAAAGTTACCAAATTTGGAGAACAGGAGTTATAGAAGTGACGTCACTAAGCGCCAAAGAATTATCATGAACATGTTACAACATACGACTAGTTTGAGAAAATAAGGTAACTCCGAAAATATCATAATGCCGAACAATTATATAATGTAAAGGTTTTGCTCAAAGAATGTATAATATTGTCAACAGAGGACACCCCTGGTGAAGCCCTCGAGTAATATTGATAGTGTCAGTAAAATAACCAATATATTTAATAATACTAGAAATACAGGAATAAACAAGTTTTAGCCACTGCAGGAAATTGACCCCAAAGCCACAACGCTGAAGAAGGAAATAAGTAATCGTACTCAACACGATCAAAACCCTTCATTTGATCAATCTAGAGTAAAATCCCGTCTCTTTGTGTTCGCTCTAAGTAGTCCATTAACAATATCAAAAGGAGGGGTACCTCAACCACATCCCTAACAGGAACACAACCAGTCTGGTCCTGTGACACGAGACTCGCTATGACCCGAGACAATCGAGTCGCTAATATTTTAGTCAAAATCCTGTATTGCTTTTAAGATGTTTCAGAGCGTCATGATCATCGTTAACACTAATATCAGCACCACACAAAAGTCGATCAGAGTCGCTGAATTTCTTTGAAACAAAAGACAAAACCTAATTCAAACTAACGTTTCTACACCTTCTGACTTGTAAAGTAATTGTGTAAAACAGCGTCAATATCTTTGGTACCATAAACTAACTTG
>NW_013937479.1:0-1254 GCF_000517525.1 Limulus polyphemus
GTAGCACAGCGGTATGTCTGCGGACTTACAAGGCTAGAATCCGGGTTTCGATACCCGTGATGGGCAGAGCACATATAGCCCATTGTGTAGCATTGTGCTTAATTACAAACAAACAGAAGAACGAGAAAAGAAACAAAAAGAGAGATTACAATAGTTGTTGGAGGAAAAGAAAAGAAACAAGAAGAGTGATTACAGCAGTTGTTGGATGAAAAAGAAAAGAAACAAGAAGAACGAGAAAAGAAACAAGAAGAGAGGCTAGAGCAGAGGTTGGAGGAGAAAGAAAATGAACAAGAAGAGAGACTACAGCAGTGGTTGGAGGAGAAAGATAATAAACAAGAAGAAAGTCTCCAACAGTTAATAGAAAGCCAGCATACACAAATGGAAAAGATGAGTAAATTTCAAAGAGAATTAAATATATTAAAGGATGATTTACTGTCTTTTACACAACGAGGATATATTAGCCATCGACCTAATCAGTCCCAGACAACGGGAAGCCCCTTCCAGACCCCGCAGCTAAACTCTAATGCAGATATCTTCAGTCCTGTCAGAAGTCACATCCCAGACATGAATGTCACCAATAGGGGTGATCTAGTACGAAGGAAGCCACAGGAATTCTATGGAAAGGCACCGTGGGAACCATACAGAGCACAATTTGAGCTCCTGGCAGAAATGAATGGATGAATGAGGAGCAGAAAGCAGTATATCTGGCAACGAGCTTGAAGGGACAACCATTGGAAATACTTGGACAGTTGTCAACAGACGACAGACACAACTATAGAGCACTGGTGTCAGCTCTAGAACTCAGGTACGGAACCCAAAATCAGTCAGAAGCCTACAGGGCTAGGTTTAGGACGAGAGTCCGTGCTAAAGGGGAGAGCCTGCATGAGCTAGCACAGGACTTGGAAAGCATGGCACACAAGGCCTACCCAACTGCATCACCCAATCTCCTCAAGTTGTTGCTGAGGGATCAGTTCGTAGATGCCTTGGACAGTCCACAACTTAAAATACAAGTGAAGCAAGCACACCCCTCTACCATGCAGGATGCAATGGCCAGAGCTCTCGAATTTGAATCCTACGTTAAGTCCAACACAGAGGTACCAAGGTTGGTACAGTCATCTAGATTCAAGGCCAGAAAAGGTCAACTTTCAGAGAAGTTTGAGGGACTTTGTTGGCACTGTAACAAACCTGGGTACAAGAGAGCCCAATGCTGGAAACTTCAACACAGGGGAGATGATACAGCAGGAAAGGCTGCTA
>NW_013937480.1:0-1351 GCF_000517525.1 Limulus polyphemus
GTGATTACGTGTTTGTAGTCATGAGCTGAAGAAATTCACTACAAGTTTACTGCATTGTTGTGAATAAACTTATTAGAGCTCTTTTTACAGTAGTAATATTGCTAGTTCAGAAGTATTGTAGTGTACACCAGAATGTAAACACGTTTTAACAAAATCATGTAATAGATAGAACAATTGCCAAGTTTTTATATTTTGATTTAAAGAAGAATGAAATTTTGAGCTAGCTCTCTTCATCAGATTATACAGCTTACAACATGCACAGAATTCAAAGAAATTGCATATATAATATTTGGAATGTTGAAAATGAAATGTTTGTACAAAATTACATCTGTTTCATAAAAATAATAAGTCATTAAAAGATAAAGCAAATAAAATTTAAACAAAAAAATGGTAAAATTTACAAGAAAGATCAACAAACAGATCTGTGGAGTCACTATGGGGGACTAAAATGGTCCCCATTTTTGCAAATCTCTTTATTGCATACACCAAAAATCTTATATTTATGGATTACATCCATGCCTAAATATGGTTTAAAAACTTTTCTGCACTTTGTTTCCTCTTGCCACCTCTCTTTGAAGTTTACTTGGGAATATCCAAAACAACACTTCCCTTTCTGGACATTAAAATATACATACAAGATGACCATCTGACCAATAATATACATAACGAAGAAACACATTCACACAAGTACCTACTTTAACCTATACATACAAGATGGCCATCTTACCACTGGTATATATTACAAAAAAACACATTCACACACATACCTACATTAACCTATACATACAAGATGACCAGCTGACCACACAAACATACATTTCAAATGTTCCCACTCGTATAGTATTCAAAAGTCAATTCCTTAAAATTTCTATGACTGTATAAACCACATAGTGATGTTAATCTTTATAAATCTGGATCCAAAGTGAAAACTTGTTTTTTTAAAAGGCTCTACCTTGATTCTATCATTCATGATGCAGCCACCTAAGCTAGCTCATAAACCCAGGAGAAAACATTCAATCCTACCAAGAAATAATGAACCGATCATATTTCGTATGTGTTAACATACCATCAGACCAACAAGAAAATCAAAGATAATATACTAAACAATTACACAATACTTAATGAAGACCCTACCACTAAATCTCTTTTCAAGGACACACCCATTATTTCTTAAAGGTATTGTTACGTCTCCGTTTGTTAATTGATTTTCTGTAACTTCGTTCAGACGAAACTTTAGCGACACAAGTCCTTACTTAATAAAACTGGTTTATTCTTTCCGAATACAACTTTACGATACACTTATTTTCAACAGTCGCGCTATAACAAACTATAGTTCACGTCTCACGAGCTC
>NW_013937481.1:0-1719 GCF_000517525.1 Limulus polyphemus
ATAGCTCTTTCTCTTCTTTCGCATAGGAGTGGTACTAATTTCTTGTGATTTTGTTATTCTCACAATGGAAATAATTATCTAAATTGCCTAACATTTTCTTCAGTTTCTAATTCTCCATTACGTTCCTTTATTTCTTCCTACAAAACGTCCTACAACTAATCACTGTAAGCCATAACTTTTAGTATAAAAGTGCTAAGGAATACTTTTTAATGTATATGTTTGTTTGCTTCCGTTTGTTTTACGAAACAACAGAAAATGAACTAAAAATAGTTTTAACTTATTGTTTTTCTTATTTTCTGACTTGCAGCTTTACTGAGAACTTGTGTTGCAATTAAAGAAAATCATAACGAAATATTATTTGACAACCAGTTGCTTGATTTCATATACTATATATAGATGCTAGATTTTTGGAGACCTGATCATTTATATCTCGGTATGGACTAGCATATATAGTCAATTAATCCTATAGTCGTTTGAGATAATGGACATATAACTGATATGTCATGAAAGCAAATTGTGTAAACACGACTTGTGTCGTGTTCCAGAAAAAAAAATATTTTACCTAAATAATCACACAGAGCTAATATGCCTTTAAAGACGTTCTTGCAACGGATTAATATATATATTAATTACGTAAATTGTCATAATTTACATATATGATGATGTGAACGATTCTCTATTATTTTAACAGGAATTTAACAATCGAAAATATGAAGAACAACTCGGCGAGTGAAAAAGGATCGACAGTCCGAAAGACGCAATACTTCTGTATTTTGTGCACATATTAAACTGACAGAAAAAATAATATGAAACGCCACTGTCTGTCGATGCATGAGCAGAGTTCGAAGATTCTAGAATGTTGTGGAGAACACTTTTTAAATAAAGCTGCTTTTCGTTCCCACACGAAAACCTTGCCTAGAGAAGGTTATGTTTGCAACCTGTGTACACGAAGCTTTTGCCGAAGAGCTCTACTGAGACGTCACATGAGTGTCCACAACGGATTAATTAAAATAATTTTCATGCGAACTTTGTATTTATACTACCAGTCACAAAAGCCAACTTGGAGAGACATCAGTTTCGTATCCACGGAATTCCAGAGAAGAAACTTCGAAAAAGGAATTCGGTGTCCAAACAATCGGGGACGTCTTCACCATCGTCTTTGAGTTTGTCTTCTAGAGAAGAGGGAAGCAATCGTTGGAAATTTATCAAAGTATCCAATAATCAATCCATTGTATATACACCCGAATTACCAGAGTCTACTTCTGAAGAACAAACAATTACAATGGCAGAAGGTATTAACAGAAAAGAAACTAAAGGAACAGACAGAATTTCTCTAACAAAGGAAAACATTCGATTGTGCTGCTTTCTTTACAAATGTTTTGAATGCAACAGCGTTTTTAAAAAACAGTCAGTATGTTTGACTACTTATTTCACTGTGACCAGATGCACCAACCACGAGACGACCTCGAGATAACATTCATTAATGCAGCTTTGAGACATCGTCAGCAGGCTCAAGACAAACCTCTGAACTTGGTTATTCATCCTCCACGAGATCGATTTTAATTTCTAAGAACGTATATTTTAAAAAAATTGTATAAGTTGGTCTACCATATTGACTTTATTCATTTCTACGTTAACCATGTCCATTCAGGTTTATGTATTTCAGGTAACAATTGTAATATAGAATGTAAACAGCAGATTTTTAAAAGTTGTATATGT
>NW_013937482.1:0-1771 GCF_000517525.1 Limulus polyphemus
TCATCTATAGCGTTATTTGGTACAACAACTCCACGAACACGTAGGTGTAACTCTAGTTACCAAATTTATGACCACCATACTCATCTTGAGCTTTACTTGGTACAACTACTCCATGAACACCTAGGTGTAAATCTAGTTACAGAATTTATAACCACCATACTCTTCCTTAGCCTTACTTGGTACAACTACTCCATGAACTCCTAGGTATAACTCTAGTTACCGAATTTATAACCACCATACTCATCTTTAGCCTTACTTGGTACAACTACTCCATGAACACCTAGGTATAACTCTAATTACAGAATTTATAACCACCATTCTCATTTTTAGCCTTATTTGGTACAACTACTTCATGAACACCTAGGTGTAACGCTTGTTTCCGAATTTATAGCCAACATACTCATCTTTAGCCTTACTTGGTACAACTACTCTCTGAACACCTAGGTGTAACTCTAGTTACCGAATTGTAACCCTATATTCATCTATAGCGTTATTTGGTACAACAACTCCACGAACACGTAGATTTAACTCTAGTTACCGAATTTATAACCACCATACTCATCTTTAGCCTTACTTGGTACAACTACTCCATGAAACCTAGTTGTACCTCTAGTTACCGAATTTATAACCACGATACCCATCCTAGCCTTACTTGGTACAATTACTCCATCAACACCTATTGGTAACTCTAGTTACAGAATTTATAACCACCATACTCATCTTAGCCTTACTTGGTACAACTACTCCATAAATACCTAGGTGTTACTATAGTTACCGAATTTATATCCAACATACTCATCTTTAGTCTTTCTTGGTACAACTACTACATGAACACCTAGGTGTAACTATAGTTAACATATTTATAATCACCATATTCATCTTTAGCCTTACTTGGTACGACTACTCCATGAAACTTAGGTGTAACTCTACTTACCGAATTTATAACCACCATATTCATCTTTAGCCTTACTTGGTACAACTACTCCATGAACTCTTAGGTGTAACTCTAGTTACAGAATTTACAACCACCACACTCATCTTTAGCCTTACTTGTTAAAACGACACCATCAATAACTAGGTGTAACTCTAGTTACCGAATTTATAACCACCATACTCATCGATAGCCTTAGTTGGTACAACTACTCCATGAACACCTAGGTGTAACTCTAGTTACAGACTTTTTAACCATACTCATATTTAACCATATGTAACCCCATACTCATCTTTAGCGTTATTTGGTACAACAAATCCACGAACACGTAGGTGTAACTCTAGTTACCGAATTTTTAACCACCATACTCATCTTTAGCCTTACTTGTTACAACAACACTATCAACAACTAGGTGTAACTTTAGTTACAGAATTTATAACCACCATACTCATCTTTAGCCTTACTTGGTACAACTACTTCATGAACACCTAGGTTTAACTCTAGGTTCCAAATTTATTACCACCATACAAATCTTTAGTCTGACTTGGAACAACTACTCCATGAACACCTAGATGTAACTCTAATTACCGAATTTATAACTACCATACTCATATTTAGCCTTACTCGGTACAACTACTCCATGAACACCTAGGTGTAACTCTAGTTTCCGAATTTATAACCACCATACTCATCTTTAGCCTTACTTGGTACAACTACTCCGAACCATACTCATCTTTAGCCTTACTTGTTACAACGACACTATCAACAACTAGGTGTAACTTTAGTTACAGAATTATAACCGAGTATGGTGGTTATATCTTTAGCCTTACTTGGTACAAC
>NW_013937483.1:0-1845 GCF_000517525.1 Limulus polyphemus
AACCTCTCGTAACTCCTTTAAAACGAAGAGTAGGAAGGTGAAACTTTGCATGATACTGTGGAACGAACTAGTTAATATACATACCGAATTTGGTTAAGATCCATTATTTGGTAACCTGGGGTAGCAGGAAATCGATAACAAAGCAGAATTAAAAAGCTTCACTGCAGTACACTTACTCTTTCAAAAAGCCAATATAGTAAAAAAGGACCAAAAAAGACGGAAAAATGATAATACGAAGCTTGTATTTTTCATGTCATTACGCAAGTATGCAACGAACGTTCATAAAAAAATTTGAGAAGAACCGTCTAAATGGAACGAAGTACTGGTACAAAATGAAAAACTTTCCATAACTCCTTTAAAATGAACAGTAGGAGGGTGAAACTCTGCATATAACTTACTAACGATAAAGTGTACCTACATACCAAATTTGGTAACGAACAATAATTCAAGACTTTCTGGTAACAAGAAATCGAGAAACAATCAGTAACCAAAAGCTTCACTGCAGTACACTTACGCTTTCAGGGAAGCCAATAAAAGAATAACAAAAAACCACCACAAAAATCGTAAAACTAATACTAGAAAGTTAGAATTTTCTAAGTAAATGTGCAACGTTCCCACGAACCTTCCATAAAAAATTAAGAAGATTCGTCTAAATGTGATGAAGTACTGGTACAAAATGCAAACCTCTCGTAACTCCATTAAAACGAAGAGTAGGAAGGTGAAACTTTGCATGATACTGTGGAACGAACTAGTTAATATACATACCGAATTTGGTTAAGATCCATTGATTTAGTAACCTGGGGTAGCAGGAAATCGATAATAGAGCAGAATTAAAAAGCTTCACTGCAATACACATACTCTTTCAGAAAGCCAATATAGTAAAAAAGGACCAAAAAAGTTGGAAAAATGATAATACAAAGATAGAATTTTGCATGTGATTACGCAAACATGCAACGAACGTTCAAAAAAATTTGAGAAGATACGTCCAAATGGAACGAAGTAGTGGTACGAAACGCAAAACCTTCCATATTTCCCTTAAAATGAACAGTAGGAAGGTGAAACTCTGCATATAACTGTGTAACGATGAAGTGTACCTACATACCAAATTTGGTAAAGAACCATCAATTCAAGACACTCTGGTAACAAGAAATCGAGAAACAATCAGTAACCAAAAGCTTCACTGCAGTACACTTACGCTTTCAGGGAAGCCAATAAAAGAGTAACAAAAAACGACCACAAAAATCGTAAAACTAATAGCAGAAAGTTAGAATTTTGTAAGTAAATGTGCAACGTTCCCACGATTCTTCCATAAACAAATTAAGAAGATTCGTCTAAATTTGACGAAGTACTGGTACAAAACGCAAAACCTCTCGTAACTCCATTAAAACGAAGAGTAGGAAGGTGAAACTTTGCATGATACTATGGAACGAACTAGTTAATATACATACCGAATTTGGTTAAGATCCATTGATTTAGTAACCTGGGGTAGCAGGAAATCGATAATAGAGCAGAATTAAAAAGCTTCACTGCAGTACACATACTCTTTCAGAAAGCCAATATAGTAAAAAAGGACCATAAAAGATGGAAAAATGATAATACGAAGCTAGAATTTTGCATGTGATCATGCAAATATGCAACGAACGTTCAAAAAAATTTGAGAAGAACCGTCTAATTGGAACGAAGTACTGGTACAAAACGCAAAACCTTCCATAACTCCCTTAAAATGAACAGTAGGAGGGTGAAACTATGTATATAACTGTGTAACGATAAAGTGTACCTACATACCAAATTTGGTAAAGAAGCATCAAGTCAAGACATTCTATTTGTAACAAGAAATCGAGAAAC
>NW_013937484.1:0-1757 GCF_000517525.1 Limulus polyphemus
CTAAGACAACTCACCAACATTGCTTTAGTAACCACCGACAAAGCGGTCATGTAATTTACCTCAATGAATACTGAGAGTTGTTCTACAAATCTACCCATTACCATTACCTTGATTGGCAGCATATCCAGTTACAAATGTGGTAGTGCCAGGATTTCGTTTTATAGCTTTTGTTCTTTTGTCATTCTCTGAAAGACAACATTAGTTCTGTCTGAGGGAGAAACGGTTGTAATGCTGTATGTTGTGCATGAATATATACAGCTGTGTCCTACAATGGTAGGTGAGGTGATATTTTGAGGTTACAACGTTCTTTATACTTGAATAAGTATGAACATCCACGTGGGCTGCCTGTTAGGTAAGGAATGGTGGACATAAACTATCTGTTACAAATCTCAAAAATGTAATTAACCTATAATTCAGTAAAAGTGTCAATCCAGCACCCAAGCAAATACAAACACTCTGTTTTCTTTTTGCTTATGTTCTGAATACCGCCCCCCACCACCCCATCGTGGTTAATCGGTAAGTTTGATGGCTTATAATGCTAAAATCTCTTTTCCATACATGTGGTAGGCACAATACATATATCCTTTGTGAAACATTGTGCTTAAAGACAAGCAGACAAACAAATGTTATGTCCCCCTGAGGGAGGGTGGTAAGTTTATAGGTTCGATTTTCTGTTGAAAACACAGGAGATACACCAATGTGGCTTTGTTCTAAAACAAACAAAATGCTCTATACAACAAAGACTTTTCATTTGTAATTTATAAAGCTCAAGTTAGAGCCATAATACATTACATTGAGTATATAAGTTTTCAGCAGAATGGGTTAGATTCAAAGATACATATTATAACTCAAATATTAGAATCTCTCATTAAAAGATAATAGAATAGATCCCATTAAAAAGGTGACACTACTGCATTAACAACTTTGTATTTGCAAGTAACTCACATTTCGTTGCTCATTTACATTTAATTATTAATTTTAAAACAACAAAGACCACGATATTACATATCTTTTATTTTGAGGCTTTAAATGTTTTCAACAATTTAAGCCTGGCAGTTATACAACTCCTTTCAGAGTGTTAGTTACTATTGTGTTATTTTCTACAAGTTATAATACCAAATAACTTTTCAGAAATCTGTAATTAAAATACTTTTACTTTTCACGGTTCTCCCTCTCCTGTTGCGCCCTCTAGCCTCCCATGGAATCCTTGTCCACTTTCATTACTGATAGTTCTATACCTAATTTTTTTCTCTATATAGGTTTATACACTCTGAAAGGACTTGTATAACTGCATAATAGTAACTATATATAGTAAAACTGGAAAATAAAAGTAGGACGGTTAAAGTTTTAACTTAGTGTTTAGTGGTGAAAATTTTAGTACTAATGGGCTTAGTACGTGTAATGGTAATTTAGTTTATTCAATTACTTCCTTTGTTGTTTTATTTTGAGTATTAATTTGTTTTGTTTTTTTCAATTTAGATCGGTTAGTTTAAATTCAGCCTATATTTATATTATTATTGAAGTTAAAGGTAGGTTATACTTATAAATCAGGCTAAGTATATTTTATTATTAACTTTATTAAGTATACATCAAAGAGTAGTTATACTTAGTTATTGTCATTGCAATAACTGCCTAGAATGATACATCTGAGAAACAGGAAGAAAATTTGAAACCAGATTGACAGAACACAATAAAAAACCGTCCCATGTTTTTCACCATTGCAACTAAAAAAACATAGTATATCTATTGAAAACACA
>NW_013937485.1:0-1177 GCF_000517525.1 Limulus polyphemus
AGAATTTAAAGAAATTGCATATATAATATTTGGAATGTTGAAAATGAAATGTTTGTACAAAATTACATCTGTTTCATAAAAATTGTAAGTCATTAAAAGATAAAACTAATAAAATTTAAACAAAAAAATGGTAAAATCTACAAGAACGATCAACAAACAGATCTGTGGAGTCACTATGGGGGACTAAAATGGTCCCCACCTATGCAAATCTCTTTATTGCATACACCAAAAATCTTATATTTATCGATTACATCCATGCCTAAATATGGTTTAAAAACTTTTCTGCACTTTGTTTCCTCTTGCCACCTCTCTTTGAAATTTACTTGGGAATATCCAACACAACACTCCCCTTTCTGCACATTAACATATACATACAAGATGACCATCTGACCAATAATATACATAACGAAGAAACACATTCACACACGTACCTACTTTAACCTATACATACAAGATGATCATCTGACCAGTAGTATATATTACAAAAAAATGCATACACACATATACCTACATTAACCTATACATATAAGGTGACCATCTGACCACTCGTACATGTTACAAAGAAACCCATTCACACACAAACATACATTTCGAATCTTCCCACTCGTACAGTATCCAAAAGTCAATTCCTTAAAATTTCTATGACTATATAAACTACATAGTGATGATAATCATTATAAATCTGGATCCAAAGTGAAAACTTGTTTTTCTAAAAGGCTCTACCTTGATTCTATCATCCATGATGCTGCCACCTAAGCTAGCTCATAAACCCAGAAGAAAACACTCAACCCTACCAAGAAATAATGAACCGATCATATTCCGTATGTGTTAACATACCATCAGACCAACAAGAAGATCAAAGATAATATACTAAACAATTACACAATACTTAATGAAGACCCTACCACTAAATCTCTTTTTAAGGACACACCCATTATTTCTTAAAGGTATGAAAAAAACTTGAAAAAATCCCGGTGCAGAATAATGACAAACAAAAGAAAAGGAACAGGAGTCGTGAAGATAATGTAACACCTTTTATTGGTTCTGTAGTTTGTAATATCAATAAAAGTAAAGGAATTGGGCATACTGAAACATCTGATTAAGCCTGGTCATTTGTTCAGCATTTAAACCCACCTATCATTATCAGACAAATTACTGTTTTGTATGTAATCTGGGG
>NW_013937486.1:0-1010 GCF_000517525.1 Limulus polyphemus
GTGGATCAGCTCTATCCTTTTCGGTGAGAAAATTATATATTTCTCTTCGGAGCTTATAAAAACGAAACAGGACCCCGAATGCAGTTCACCGCAGAAACGACTGATTTCAGTACGCAAGAAATATCTAAGTCTTTCCCACAGAGTGCTTGCTGATGTATAATGTAGTGTATAAACAGAGCGCCCGGGAGTTGAAGATCTTCCAACTTAGTTCGTATCTGCCCCACCAGACCCTTCCATACTCCAGCCATATTTTTTCCTCCATCAACTGTAACACATTGAAGCTGATTCCACTGAAGGTTATAGCCATGCAAAGTTTTCTGCATTTCTATGAAAATGTTTTCTCCAGTTGTCGTTCCATGCATGCTGCAAACGGATGCCAACTTTTCTGTGATCTAAAAGTCCAAATTAACACCACGAATGAACACAAGAAGTTGTGACGTACTCGAGAGATCAGTAGACTCATCCAGCACCAGATAATGCCACAAGAAGTTCCTAGCTTTCTCGCGTATCTGTAACACCATGTTCTCTCCAAGTTCTTCTGTTCTCCGCACAGCTGAACTTGTTGAAAGGCAGATACTTCCAAACAAATCGGCTTTCTCAGGACACAAGTCATTTGCTGCTTCCATCAGACACTTTTTGATGAAGTTGCCGTCAGTAAACGGTTTTCCTCGCTCTGCCATCTTATGCACTGTTTTGTAACTTGTACGAGTGACAGATTCATTTTCAGCAAACAATCTTGTGAAGAGATTCCTTTGAGATTCCAATGTACGTTTCATGAACTCAAATTTCTCAGAACGCAACTTTCCAGAAAACTTCGAATATGTTGACGGATGTTTTGTTTCATAGTGATGCCGAAGATTGTACTCTTTCAAAACGGCAACACTTTCGTTGCATATCATGCAACAAGCTTTATGGTTGTTCATTTCCACAAAAAAGTACTTTTCTCCCCATTCTTCATTGAAAAGGTGACACTCAACATCTACTTTTCTTAGTAGCCATAACGATGGATG
>NW_013937487.1:0-1115 GCF_000517525.1 Limulus polyphemus
CATAAAAGACGTTATAACCAAATATTAAATCGTCATCGTTCATACCACGTTGAAAGCGCCGGTTCTCGTGGTAGAGAGAAGACGTGTCTTTTTGAGCTCCGCCACTTTTGCCAGTGAGTACTTTTTTTTCAAAGTTTTTTGTTGATTTTTTTGATTTTTGAGAATGCCAATGTGTGTAGAGATGGCTAGTGCTTGTACTGAGAAGAAGGAAAAGAATGTGGAGATTATGCATCGCACTGTTTTTGTAGAAGTTTCAGCTGTTAGTCACGGCGATATTTTGCATGCTGTTTCGAAACAATATGGCGAGGCTTCAATATCGTCTGTTGTACCTCGCCCAGGAGGTTATGAAGTTACTTTTATTATCGAGAGTGACGTGGATATTGCTGTCGACCATGGACTTACTATTAATGGTAAGAATTTGTGTGTTTCGGGGGTAGCTAACAAAGTTGTAACTGTTTCTTTTATGGGGGTGCCAGAATATATTTCTGACGATGTTTTACTGGCTAAATTGAAAGATTTCGACTGTAAGGTGAAAGGCCCCATGGTGTGGAAGAGAGAATCGGGGATATATTTAGGCATAAGGCATGTACGAGTGTCATTTGCTGTTACCTGTCCCTCCCTGCCTTATGTGATTAAGGTAGTTGATCCCCTCGGGAAGGGTGTTTTTATTAAAACGAAGCATGATCACCAGCGTCGTGTGTGTAATCTTTGTTTAAGCGAGGAACATTTGTATTCCAACTGTCCTCAGTTGGTGTGTTTTCGGTGCCGACAACAGGGGCATGTGGCAAGGTTTTGCCCGGAGGTTGTCAGGCGGTCGCAGGCGGGTACAGAGGACCCAGGGGTCACAAGTATCCGTCCTGCTTCTACCATACCTGACCACGTGGAGCCAGAAGCCGTTGTACATGGAAAGGACTCGTCTGGTCGCTGATCCATCTACAGACCAGGGGGTTGTCCTTTCGTCGCCTCCAGTTCGACGTCGAGATCAAAATTCCCGTGGTTGCCGAGAACGATCCCATAGTCAACCGCCAACGTATGAAGTCGATTTTCCGCAGTTGGCGTACTCTGATGTTCTTCGCGGAAAAGCTTCATCGGTACATGATGAATTAACTTCTCGT
>NW_013937488.1:0-1422 GCF_000517525.1 Limulus polyphemus
GTCTTCGGCTCAGTCCATCGGTATTACCATGAGATTTTCCCTCTCTGTATTCAATATACATAATTATACTGGTCTGTCTTTCCAATCCAACGTGCCAGTTGTCCCTCTGGGTTCTTTAATGATCTTAAACAGTGTAATGCAGCATGGTCTGTCCTGATGGTAAACCTTGCACCATAGAGGTAAGGATGGAAATATGTCAGACTCTTTACTATAGCAAGGAGTTCCCTCCATGTTACACAGTAGTTCCTCTCTGGTCTACTTAAAACCCTACTGAAGTAGGCCCCCACATGTTCGTTTTCGCCCACTTTCTGAGACAACACTCCTCCAATTCCGACATTACTAGCATCACAATCCAGTATGTATGGCAGTGAGGGATCTGGAAGCTTTAAAAGTGGAGCAGAGGCCAATTTTTCCTTCAATGTCTTGAAAGAATGCTGGCAAGAAACTGTCCATTCAAACTTCTGGCCTTTTTTAGTCAAATCATGTAGTGGAGCAGCTATAGTTGCAAAGTTCTTCACAAATTTCCGGTAATAGGTACAGAATCCCAAGAAACTTCTTAACTCTCCCACATTGTCTGGTGTTGGCCAATCACGCAGTGCTTTCACCTTGTCAGGATCAGTTTGCACACCATGCTCACTTGCAATGTGACCTAAGTAAAGCACCTCTTTCTGGAATAAGTAGCATTTCTTGGGATGGAGTTTGAGGTTTGCTGCTTTCAAACGCTTGAATACTTCCTCTAGCCGGGACATTTCCTCATCAAAAGTTGTTGCAAATACAATGACATCATCCAGGTACGCCAGGGCTATCCTCCATTGTAGGCCTTCCAATACTCGTTCCATCAGCCTCTCAAATGTTGTTGGAGCATTGCTAAGCCCGAGTGGCATTACACGGTATTGCCAGAGACCTTGGCCATAACTAAATGCAGTCTTAGGTTTATCTGCTTCAACCATTTTCACTTGATGGAAACCTGACCTTAAGTCCAGAGTTGAAAACCACCTGGCTCCACTTAGGGCATCAAGAGTATAATCAATTCTTGGTAGTGGGTATGAGTCTTTTTCAGTTATACTGTTAAGAGCTCTGAAGTCCACACAGCAACATTGGGTCCCATCCTTCTTCTGGACTAACACGACGGAGCTGACCAGGGACTATCTGATTTCTCGACTATCCCTTCCTTAATAAGGCCATCCATGACATTCTCCATCTCTTGTCGCTTTGCTGGAGCTATTCTCCTCAGAGGGATTTTTATTGGACGGTGATTGCCTGTGTTTATTCTGTGCTCTACAAGGTCTGTGCATGATCTCCTTTCTAAAAGACGTCTGCATAATTCTTCAAAAGTTCCCTAACCTGAAGAGCCTGTGATGATGACAAATGGACTATGCTCTTCTTATAGAGGTCAGTTAAATGTTCTGGAAGTGTATGTAC
>NW_013937489.1:0-912 GCF_000517525.1 Limulus polyphemus
ACTCAATGTCTTATTGATTCCGAGATGTCCTCCAGTTAAATTATCATGGGACTGACGCAGCACAACTTCCCGTAACTTCCTCGGTATAACTGTTTGCCAAGTCGTCACTTTCCCATCTCCGGACAAGAATACCATTTTCAAGCTTCAACTGCTCCCATTGCGCCCAATAGTGCTTTATCACAGGGCTTAGACTAGACACCTTCTCCCAAGCAGGGCACAAAACACTTATTTTTAGGAAATCAATTATAGGCTTCAAATCTTGGTCTTTCTCCTGTTCTGCTTTGATATATGTATTTAGTTCCACTTCATCATCATCAACTTTTTCAGTCGGCTTGACTTCAGCCCGATGGCACCCAATCAGCTCAACCTCTCTTTTGACAGTTACTGGAACTTGGCCTTTGTTGTTCCCAAACATCATTTATCAAAATCAATTACAAAATTTTTCGGTAGTAGATAGTCCAATCCTAATATGCATTCGTCTTCAATGTCCGCCAAGTATACTTTCTGTATGTCCTTTATGCCCATGAGTTCAATAGTTACCCACACTGGTCCCCACAACCTTGTAGAATGTCCCGTCACACCATAAAGCTTCTGTGTGGCTTCTGGTACTCCTTCGTTATCTAACACCTTGATGCTCACAAGGGTTTGCTGAGACGCAGAGTCTATGACAAAGTTGCACCTTTGGCCATCTAGCTTTCCTGTCACATAGACACTGTGTGTGCTTGACATTTTACACCTAGCTGTTGGGACTTTCAAGATGGGGTTGGTGGGCGTCGCTCAACACCAACCACTACTGGTCTCCTTGAGGCCGACTTGTTGTTAATATTCCTCCTACACTGGCTCCTCAAATGTCCGTGCTTCCCACAGTTCCAACAACCTTTCTGAATACCAGCCTTTCCTGCTGTGGCATTT
>NW_013937490.1:0-897 GCF_000517525.1 Limulus polyphemus
CATCTACGACAAAGATTTTACTGGATAGGTATGAGGCGAGATGCAGAAGAATGGTGCAGGACATGCATGACATGTAGTGCTAAAAGGGGACCCAAGCATAAGGGATGCCCATCTTATGAAGAGTTGCCTGAAAATGTGTCAGAGTTTGTGAAAGTGTTATCGGAAAGGATGGATGATATTCACCATCAAGTGTGTTCAAACTTGAAAACGTCTGCTGATTCCATGAAGCTATGTTATGATAAGAGATCTACTGAAGTCTGCTTTGTACCTGGAGAAAAGGTATGGTTGTATAATCCCAGGAAGGCCAAAGGGAAGTCTCCTAAGTTGTCTTCTCCATGGGACGGCCCATATGACATAGTGGATCGTCTCTCAGACGTGACTTTCCGAGTAAAATGTGGTCGGCGAGGTAAACCAAAAGTGGTGCATGCCAACAGGCTTTGGCATTATCATGGTCCAGGACATTTCAGTTGGGATGAAGTGGACAACAGAACAAATGATGCTGCTGAAGACGTGCCACATGAAGAAGCCACCGTCGAAGAAGAAACTCTACTCAGTTTTGAGAAGGGAGACGGTGAAGCTCTTGATGAAGTTACTACCACTGATGTGACTGTTACCAATGATAGGACATTTCCTGATGACGCAGATGAACCCCACGTGAAGCAGAAGCCAACAAGACGGATACCAGTACGGAAGAAGATACGTCCCGTAAAATTAAGAGACTTTGTTGAATTGTAATTTTGTGATTGTAATTCTGTACATTTAATTAAGTTATTGTTAATTGTTATTGGTTTATTGTAAGTGGCTATTGTTCGGGACGAACAATACTAAGGAGGGGCAGTGTTGCGTCAGCGAGGTCACGTGACTAGTGTCACGCCAATTCTCGAACCTTCGGGAATA
>NW_013937491.1:0-1969 GCF_000517525.1 Limulus polyphemus
CACCTAGGTGTAACTCTAGTTACAGAATTTATGACCACCATACTCATCTTTAACCTTACTTGGTACAACTACTCCATGAACACTTAGGTTTAACTCTGGTTATCGAATTTATAACCCCCATCCTCATCTTTTGCGTTATTTGGTACAACTACTCCATGAACACCTAGGTGTAACTCTAGTTACAGTATTTATAACCACCATACTCATCTGTAGCCTTACTTGGTACAACCACTCCATAAACACCTAAGTGTAACTCTAGTTACCGAATTTATAGCCACCATACTCATATTTAGCTTTACTTGGCACAACTACTACATGAACACCTAGGTGTAACTATAGTTACCGAATTTATAACCACCATACTCATCTTTAGCCTTACTTGGTACAACTACTCCATCAACACCCAGGTGTAACTCTAGTTACTGAATGTGTAACCCAAACTCATCTTTAGCGTTATTTGGTACACCATCTCCACGAACACCTAGGTATAACTCTAGTTACCGAATTTGTAACCAATATACTCATCTTTAGCGTTATTTGGTACACCAACTCCACGAAAACCAAGGTGTAACTCTAGTTACCGAACTTATAACCACCATACTCATCTTTAGCCTTACTTCGCACAACTACTCCATGAACACCGAGATGTAACTCTAGTTACAGAATTTATAACCACCATACTCATCTTTAGCCTTACTTGGTAAAACTACTCCATGAACACTTAGGTTCAACTCTGGTTACCGAATTTATAACCCCCATACTCATCTTTAGCGTTATTTGGTACAACAACTCCACGAACACCTAGGTGTAACTCTAGTTACACTTTTTATAACCACCATACTCATCTTTAGCCTTACTTGGTACAACTACTCCATGAACACCTAGGTGTAACTCTAGTTACAGTATTTATAACCACCATACTCATCAGTAGCCATACTTGGTACAACTACTCCATAAACTCCTAGGTGTATCTGTAGTTACCGAATATATAACCACCATACTCTCTTTAGCGTTATTTGGAACAACAACTCCACGAATACCTAGATGTAACTCTAGTTACCGAATTTATAACCACCATACTCATCTTTAGACTTACTTGGTACAACTACTCCATGAACACCTAGGTGAAACTCTAGTAATGTTCATGGAGTAGTTTTGCCAAGTAAAGCTAAAGATGAGTATGGTGGTTATAAATTCGGTAAATAGAGTTACACCTAGGTATTCGTGGAGTTGTTGCACCAAATAACGCTAAAGATGTGTATGGTGGTTACAAATTCGGAACTAGAGTTACATCTAGGTGTTCGTGGAGTTGCTGTACCAAATAACGCTAAAGATGAGTATGGGGTTATAAATTCGGTAACTAGAGTTAAACCTAAGTGTTCCTGGGTAGTTGTACCAAGTAAGGCTAAAGATGAGTATGGTGGTTTTAAATTCCGCCCTAGGAGTAACTATACTTACCGAATTTATAACCATCATACTCATCTTTAGCGTTATTTGGTACAGTAACTCCACGAACACTTAGGTGTTACTCTAGTTACCGAATTTATGACCACCATACTCATCGTTAGCGTTATTTGGTACAACAAATCCACGAACACCTAGGTGTAACTCTAGTAATCTAATTTATAACCAACATACTCATCTTTAGCCTTACTTGGTACAACTACTCCACGAACACCTAGGTGTAACTCTAGTAATCGAATTTGTAACCAACATACTCATCTTTAGCGTTATTTGGTACAACAACTCCACGAACACCTAGGTGTAACTCTAGATACACAACTTATAACCACCATACTCATCTTTAGCCTTACTTGATACAAATACTCCATGAACACCTAGGTGTAACTCTAGTTGCAGTATTTATATCCACCATACTCATCTTTAGCCTTACTTGGTACAACGACTCCATACACACCTAGTTGTATCTCTAGTTACCGAATTTATAATCCCATACTCATATTTAGCA
>NW_013937492.1:0-1794 GCF_000517525.1 Limulus polyphemus
GATGGAGTAGTTGTAGCAAGTAAGGCAAAAGATGAGTATGTCGGTTATAAATTCTTTAACCAGAGTTACACCTAAGTGTTCATGGAGTAGTTGTACCAAGTAAGGCTAAAGACGAATATGGTGGTTAGAAACTCGTTAACTCGAGTTAAACCTAAATGTTCATGGAGTAGTTGTACCAAATGACGCTACAGATGAGTATGGTGGTTACAAATACGGTAACTAGAGTTACATCTAGGTGTTCGTAGAGTTGTTGTGACAAATAACGCAAAAGATGATTATGGGGTTATAAATTCGGTAACTAGAGATAAACCTAAGTGTTCATGGAGTAGTTGTACCAAGTAAGGCTAAAGATGAGTATGGTGGTTATAAATTCGGTAACTAGAGATAAACCTAAGTGTTCATGGAGTAGTTGTACCAAATAAGGCTAAAGATAAGTATGATGGTTATAAATTCGGTAATTATAGTTACACCTAGATGTTTATGGAGTAGTTGTACCAAGTAAGGCTATAGATGAGTATGGTGGTTATAACTTCGGTAACTATAGTTACATCTAGGTGTTCATGGAGTAGTTGTACCAAGTAAGGCTAAAGATGAGTATGGCGGTTATAAATTCTGTAACCAGAGTTACACCTAAGATTTCATGGAGTAGTTGTACCAAGTAAGGCTAAAGATGAATTTGGTGGTTACAAATTCGGTAACTAGAGTTACACCTAGGTGTTCATGGAGTAGTTGTACCAAGTAAGGCTAAAGATCAGTATGATGGTTATAAATTCGGTAATTATAGTTACAACTAGATGTTTATGGAGTAGTTGTACCAAGTAAGGCTAAAGATGAGTATGGCGGTTATAAATTCTGTAACCAGAGTTACACCTAAGATTTCATGGAGTAGTTGTACCAAGTAAGGCTAAAGATGAATTTGATGGTTACAAATTCGGTAACTAGAGTGTCACCTAAGTGTTCATGGAGTAGTTGTACCAAGTAAGGCTAAAGATGAGTATGGTGGTTATAAATTCGGAAACTAGAGTTACACCTAAGTGTTCATAGAGTACTTGTACCAACTAAGGCTAAAGATGATTATGGTGGTTATGAAATCTGTAACTATAGTTACACCTAAGTGTTCATGGAGTAGTTGTACCAAGTAAGGCTAAAGATGAATATGGTGGTTAGAAATTCGGTAACTCGAGTTAAACCTAAGTTTCATGTAGTATTGGTACCAAGTAAAACTAAAGATGAGTATGGTGGTTATAAATTGTGTAACTAGAGTTATACCTAGGTGTTCGTGGAGTAGTTGTACCAAGTAAGGCTAAAGATGAGTATGGTGGTTATAAATTCGGTAACTAGACTTACACCTAGGTGTTTGTGGAGCTGTTGTACCAAATAACGCTAAAGATGAGTATGGTGGTTATAAATTCGGTAACTATAGTTACACCTAGATGTTCATGGAGTAGTTGTGCCAAGTAAGGCTAAAGATGAGTATGGTGGTTATAAATTCGATAATTAGAGTTACACCTAGGTATTCGTGATGTTGTTTTACCAAATAACGCTACAGATGAGTGTGGTGGTTACAAATTCAATAACTATAGTTACAACTATGTGTTCGTGGAGTTGTTGAACCAAATAACGCAAAAGATTAGTATGTTGGCTATAAATTCAGTAACTAGAGTTACACCTAAGTGTTCATGGAGAAGTTGTACCAAGTAAAGCTAGAGATGAATACGGTGGTTAGAAACTCGTTAACTTGAGTTAAACCTAAGTGTTCATGTAGTAGTTGTACCAAGTAAGGCTAAAGATGAG
>NW_013937493.1:0-1230 GCF_000517525.1 Limulus polyphemus
CTAAGCCCTGTGATAAAGCACTATTGGGTGCAATGGGAGCAGTTGAAGCTTGAAAATGGTATTCTTGTCCGGAGATGAGAAACTACAGATGGGAAAGTGACGACTTGGCAAACAGTTATACCAAGGAACTTACGGGAAGTTGTGCTGCGTCGATCCCATGATAATTTAACAGGAGGACATCTCGGAATTAAGAAGACATTGAGTCACCTACGCCAAAGATTTTACTGGATAGGTATGAGGCAAGATGTGGAAGAATGGTGCAGGACATGCAGTACACGTAGTGCTAAAAGGGGACCCAAGCAGAAGGGATGCCCAAATGATGAAGAGTTGCCTGCGAAAATGTCAGAGTTTGTGAAAGTGTTATCGGAAAGGATGGATGATATTCACCATCAAGTGTGTACAAACTTGAAAACGTCTGCTGATTCGATGAAGTTGACTTATGATAAGAGATCTACTGAAGTCAGCTTTGTACCAGGAGATAAGGTATGGTTGTATAATCCCAGGAAGACCAAAGGGAAGTCTCCTAAATTGTCTTCTCCATGGGAAGGCCCATATGACATAGTGGATCGTCTCTCAGACATGACTTTCCGGATAAAATGTGGTCGGCGAGGTAAACCAAAAGTGGTGCATGTCAACAGGCTTTGGCATTATCACGGTCCAGGACATTTCACTTGGGACGAAGTAGAAAACAGAACAAATGACGCTGCTTAAGACGTGCCACCTGAAGAAGCCACCGTCGAAGAAGAAACTTTACTCAGTTTTGAGAAGGGAAACGGTGAAGCTCTTGATGAAGTTACTACCACTGATGTGACTGTTATCGACGATAGAACATTTCCTGATAAAGCAGATGAGCCCCACGTGAAGCAGAAGCCAACGAGACGGAGATCAGTACGGAAGAAGATACGTTCCGTAAAATTAAGAGACTTTGTTGAATTGTAATTTTGTGTTTGTAATAATGTACATTTAATTAAGTTATTGTTAATTGTTATTGGTTTATTGTAAGTGGCTATTGTTCGGGACGAACAATACTAAGGAGGGGCAGTGTTGCGTCAGCGAGGTCACGTGACTAGTATCACGCCACCTGTTTTCTAGAAATATCCTGTTCCTTCAAGAATGCCCTAGCATTGACTAGATATGGGGGTAGTCTGGTATATATAAGATGGTCACAACGTGACGGAACAACAGTGTAGTATTGAGTAATTGAACTGCAGTCAGAGAAAATATTGTTGG
>NW_013937494.1:0-870 GCF_000517525.1 Limulus polyphemus
TATAGTTACACTTAGGTGTTCATGGAGTAGTTATACCAAGTAAGGCTAAAGATGAGTATGGTGGTTATAAATTCGGTAACTATAGTTACACATAGGTGTTCGTGGAGTTGTTGTACCAAGTAAGGCTAAAGATGAGTATGGTGGTTATAAATTCGGTAACTAGAGTTACACCTATGTGTTCATGGAGAAGTTGTACCAAGTAAGACCAAATATGAGTATGGTGGTTATAAATTCTGAAACTAGAGTTACACCTATGGTGTTCGTGGAGTAGTTGTACCAAGTAAGGCTAAAGTTGAGTATGGTGGTTATCAATTCGGTAACTAGAGTTAATCCTAATTGTTCGAGGTGTAGTTGTACCAAGTAAGGCTAAAGATGAGTATGGTGGTTATAAATTCGGTAACTAGAGTTACACCTAGATGTTCGTGGAGTTGTTTTACTAAATAATTCTAAATATGAGTATGATGGTTATAAATTCGGTAACTAGAGTTACATCTTGGTGTTCCTGGTGTTGTTGTACCAAATAACGCTAAAGATGAGTATGGGGGTTACACATTCGGTAACTATAGGTACACTTATGTGTTTTTGGAGTTGTTGTACCAAATAACGCTAACGATGAGTATGGTGGTTTTAAATTCGGTAAATATAGTTACACCTTGTTGTTCATGGAGTAGTTGTGCCCAAGTAAGGCTAAAGATGAGTATGGTGGCTATAAATTGGGTAACAGGAGTTACACCTAGGTATTCGTGGAGTTGTTGTACCAAATAACGCTAAAGATGAGTATGGTGGTTATAAATTCGGTAACTATAGTTACACCTAGGTGTTCATGGAGTAGTTGTACCAAGTAAGGCTAAAGATGAGTATGGTGGTTAT
>NW_013937495.1:0-1759 GCF_000517525.1 Limulus polyphemus
GATTTGACACCTAAGATGATTACTAATTGGTTTATCCCAATGTCCGTTGAAACTTCACCCAGATCAACATGTACTGATGTCTGCTCATAATAATTCGAATCTAGTTTAGGATGGTATGACTCGCACACGTATTTGACTGTTCCAGTAAACTGTGACACTATCTTTTTTTAGGGAAATGTGGGCATTTGTTAAAGACGACAGCCAATATTCTAGTCACTGTGATGAAATGTTTGACATTGCCCGAATGGAAGCTCGGCTATAGTTGGCTGAGAACGTTGACACACCACACCAACTAACGAATCAGAGACGTGGTTTCTAATGACTTTCACCTTGCACAATATTATAGCAGATTGGTGCAATAATTCAATGAAAATATAAAAAATAAACGAAGGGCGTTTTTCATTAGGGTCGGTCGGGAGATGATTTGGGGGAGACCGTTGAAAAAGTTAAGAATCGGTAATTTTTACGTAGGGTTGGTCGGGTAACCGTAAACAAAGCATTTTTTTCTCTAGGCCTTAGGTATATGAATAATGGTATGACATTTGGTCGAATTCATAATTCGATATTATACAGTGGACCAACTGTTTAATAATTTTATATATGCGTGTGAAATTTTTCTTTTTTTCCCACCAGAGGTGAAATTGAAAAGAAAATCTGTGACAAAAAGGTGTAATGCATTCTTTGATTGGCCGTACCCTCTGCTGTGAACAGCAGTTTCGACTATTCAAGGCTCATCAACCTCAAATAAAAAGGCTCCTTAGAAACCAACTGCAGCTTCTTTGCACAAAATATGCTATTCACACATTGTGCCACTCATTCAAGCCGCTTAATGTTCTACCGATACACTAGGTTTCTTTCTTTCTTTGTTGAAAAGTATTTTAATAAATAAATAAAATTTGATACTCAGACGTTTTTCTCTTCTTTTTACCTTGTTCTTTACAATTATTTAAAAAATTATTTGTTAAAACCATCATCATTCTCAGGCGGTTCACTCTCTGGTTTTATTTTTTAAAATCATGTATGCATTTTTTCATGTCTGATGTTTATAAATTTGAGTACCTGAATTTATAATCTTAATATGGCCTGATAGTAAGGGCACTCGACTAGCAATCTGCGGATTGTAGGTTCGGTTCCCGTGACCGAAGATCCTCATCCTTTCAGTCGTGGAGACGTTTCTATGGAACGGTCAATCTGTTCGCTGCTAAAAGAGTAGCCCAAGAGTCTGCAGTGAAGTGATAAATAAGAGGAAAGGCAACTAGTTAACACCATCCACGTTAACTGTACTTAATTCTCACAGTGATTATATGCTAACATTTAAATATCGATTATATTAATGATATATTACTAAATATAAGAAACTAATCCTAATCCACCTTTCAGTCATAGTGTTTACATTTCGCGCAAAGCTGCTCGAGGGCTAGTTGGGTATATAATCACTGTATTATCAAATCTTAATCTTTACCGAGATAAAGTATAGGTATCGGTGATTATTCTCATAAAGTGTTATTGTACTATTTGTTATAATTTATGTATTTTAAATCTAAACAATAGTGTTCCATATATTATTGTCAGTTCATTATTTTTTAGACACAGTTATCAGTGTTCCTCAACAAAAATCAATTTAATGTATCATACATTTTATTATACACACAAATTAGCTCTTAAAGAACCTGTTCTGTTTTTGTTTTGTTTTTAATATTACAAACAGATATAATAAACACACACACACACACACACATATATATATATATATATACAC
>NW_013937496.1:0-1299 GCF_000517525.1 Limulus polyphemus
CATATGCAATACCAAATCAGGAAGCTACAGCTGTAGCTTTGGCTAATAGTGATTTCTTCTTCAGATTTGGTATGCCATATGAACTGCATTCAGATCAAGGCCATAACTTTGAATCAGAATTCTGCAAGTTGTTTGGCATCCGAAAGACCAGGGCAACGCCACTTCACCCACAGTCTGATGGGATGGTAGAAAAGTAGAACTGGACATTGGGACAGGAATTGGCAAAGTTTTGTAATAGCCGTCAAGATGACTGGGATGTCTTACTCCCTCCACTATTGATGGCCTATAGGACAGCAGAGCATGAAACCACTGGATACACTCCAGCAAAGTTGATATTTGGTCGGGAACTGCGGTTGCCAATGGATCTGTTAACAGGACGCCCACCTTATGAAGAGTTGCCTGAGAATGTGTCAGAGTTTGTGAAAGTGTTATCAGAAAGGATGGATGATATTCACCATCAAGTGCGTTCAAACTTGAAAACGTCTGTTGATTCGATGAAGTTAACTTATGATAAGAGATCTACTGAAGTCTGCTTTGTACCTGGAGACAAGGTATGGTTGTATAATCCCAGGAAGACAAAAGGGAAGTCCCCTAATTTGTCTTCTCCATGGGAAGGCCCATATGACATAGTGGATCGTCTCTCAGACATGACTTTCCGGATAAAATGTGGTCAGCGACGTAAGCCAAAAGTGGTGCATGCCAACAGGCTTTGGCGTTATCACGGTCCAGGACATTTCAGTTGGGACGAAGTGAACAACAGAACAAATGACGCTGCTGAAGACGTGCCACCTGAAGAAGCCACTGTCGAAGAAGAAACTCTACTCAGTTTTGAGAAGGGAAACGGTGAAGCTCTTGATGAAGTTACTACCACTGATGTGACTGTTATCGACGATAGAACATTTCATGATGAAGCAGATGAACCGCACGTGAAGCAGAAGCTAACGAGATGGAGATCAGTACGGAAGAAGATACGTCACGTAAAATTAAAATACTTTGTTGAAATGTAATTTTGTGTTTGTAATTCTGTACATTTAATTAGATTATTGTTAATTGTTATTGGTTTAATGTAAGTGGCTATTGGTCGGGACGAACAATACTAAGGAGGGGGCAGTGTTGCGTCAGCGAGGTCACGTGACTAGTATCAGCCACGTACTTCTCGAACCTGCGTAGTTTGGTATATATATAAGATGGTCACAACGTGACGGAACAATGAGTAATTGAACTGCAGTCAGAGAGTGTGTAATTGAACTGAGTATTATTGAAGTTGGGCACGTGAGACGTTCGTTGTTATAGCGTTTG
>NW_013937497.1:0-888 GCF_000517525.1 Limulus polyphemus
GGACAGTCTACAACTTAAGATACAAGTGAAGCAAGCACACCCCTCTACCATGCAGGATGCAATGGCCAGAGCTCTCGAAGTTGAATCCTACGTTAAGTCCAGCACAGAGGTACCGAGGTTGGTATAGTCATCTGGATTCAAGGCCAGAAAAGGTCTGCTTTCAGAGAAGTTTGAGGGACTTTGCTGGCACTGTAACAAACCTGAGCACAAGAGAGCTTAATGCTGGAAACTTCAACACAGGGGAGATGCCACAGCAGGAAAGGCTGGTATCCAGAAAGGTTGTTGTAACTGTGGAAAGCACGGACATTTGAGGAGCCAGTGTAGGAAGAATATTACCAACAAGTCGGCCTCAAGGAGACCAGTAGTGGTTAGTGTTGAGTGACGCCCACCAACCCACATCATGAAAGTCCCAACAGCTAGGTGTAAAATGCCAAGCACACACAGTGTCTATGTGACAGGAAAGCTGGATGGCCAAAGGTGCAACTTTGTCATAGACTCTGCGTCTCAGCAAACCCTTGTGGGCATTAAGGTGTTAGATCACGAAGGAGTACCAGAAGCCATACAGAAGCTTTATGGTGTGACAGGACATTCTACAAGATTGTGGGGACCAGTGTGGGTAACTATTGAGCTCATGGGCATAAAGGACAGACAGAAAGTATACTTGGCGGACATGGAAGATGAATGCATATTAGGATTGGACTATCTACTACCAAGGAAGTTTGGTAATTGATTTTGATAAAATGACGTTTGGGAACAACAAAGGCCAAGTTCCGGTAACTGTTAAAAGAGAGGTTGAACTAATTAGGTGCCATCAAGCTGAAGTCAAAGTGACTGAAAGAGTTGATGATGGTGAAGTGGAACCAAATATAGATATCAAGGCAGAACAGG
>NW_013937498.1:0-1303 GCF_000517525.1 Limulus polyphemus
GATAAAATGATGTTTGGGAATAACAAAGGCCAAGTTCTGGTAACTGTCAAAAGAGAGGTTGAGCTGATTGGGTGCCATCGGGCTGAAGTCAAGCCGACTGAAAAAGTTGATGATGATGAAGTGCAACTAAATATAGATATCAAAGCAGAACAGGAGAAAGACCAAGATTTGAAGCCAATAATTGATTTTTTAAAAGCAAGTGTTTTGCGCCCTGCTTGGGAGAAGGTATCTAGTCTAAGCCCCGTGACAAAGCACTACTGGGCACAATGGGACCAGTTGAAGCTTGAAAATGGTATTCTTGTCCGGAGATGGGAAACTACCGATGGGAAAGTGACGACTTGGCAAACGGTTATACCGAGGAAGTTATGGGAAGTTGTGCTGCGTCAATCCCATGATAATTTAACAGGAGAACATCTCGGAATCAAGAAGACATTGAGTCCCATACGACAAAGATATTACTGGATAGGTGTGAGGCGAGATGTGGAAGAATGGTGCCGAACATGCAGTACATGTAGTGCTAAAAGGGGACCCAAGCATACGGGACACTCACCTTATGAAGAGTTGCCGGAGAATGTGTCAGAGTTTGTGGAAGTGTTATCGGAAAGAATGGATGATATTCACCATCAAGTGCGTTCAAACTTGAAAACGTCTGCTGGTTCGATGAAGTTAACTTATGATAAGAGATCTACTAAAGTCAGCTTTGTACCAGGAGACAAGGTATGGCTGTATAATCCCAGGAAGACCAAAGGGAAGTCTCCTAAGTTGTCTTCTCCATGGGAAGGCCCATATGACATAGTGGATCGTCTCTCAGACGTGACTTTCCGGATAAAATGTGGTCGGCGAGGTAAGCCAAAAGTGGTACATGTCAACAGGCTTTGGCGTTATCACGGTCCAGGACATTTCAGTTGGGACGAAGTGGACAACAGAACAAATGACACTGATGCAGACGTGCCACCTGAAAAATTCCCACCGTCGAAGAAGAAACTCTACTCAGTTTTGAGAAGGGAAACGGTGAAGCTCTTGGTGAAGTTACTACCACTGATGTGACTGTTACCGATGATAGAACATTTACTGATGAAGCAGATGAACTCCATATGAAGCAGAAGCAAACGAGACGAGAGCAGTACGGAATAAGATACGTCCCATAAAATTAAGAGACTTTGTTGAATTGTAATTTTGTGTTTGTAATTCTGTACATTTAATTAAGTTATTTTTAATTGTTATTGGTTTACTGTATTGTGGGTATTGTTCGGGACGAACAATACTAAGGCAGGGGCAGTGTTGCGTCAGCAAGGTCACATGA
>NW_013937499.1:0-825 GCF_000517525.1 Limulus polyphemus
CCCTTCTACAAACTGAGTAGAGTTTCTTTTCGACGGTGGCTTCTTCAGGTGTCACGTCTTCAGCAGCGTCATTTGTTCTGTGGTCCACTTCGTCCCAACTGAAATGTCCTGGACCGTGATAACGCCAAAGCCTGTTGGCATGCACCACTTTTGGTTTACCTCGCCGACCACATTTTACCTGGAAAGTCACGTCTGAGAGACGATCCACTATGTCGTATGGGCCTTCCCATGGAGATGACAACTTAGGGGACTTCCCTTTGGTCTTCCTGGGATTATACAACCATACATTGTCTCCAGGTTCAAAGCTGACTTCAGTAGATCTCTTATCATAAGTTAACTTCATCGAATCAGCAGACGTTTTCAAGTTTGAACGCACTTGATGGTGAATATCATCCATCCTTTCCGATAACACTTTCACAAACTCTGACATATTCACAGGCAACTCTTCATAAGGTGGGCATCCTTTATGCTTGGGTCCCCTTTTAGCACTACATGTACTGCATGTCCAGCACCATTCTTCCACATCTCGCCTCATACCTATCCAATAAAATCTTTGTCGTAGGTGACTCAATGTCTTCTTAATTCCGAGATGTTCTCCTGTTAAATTATCATGGGATTGACGCAGCACAAGTTCCCGTAACTTTCTCGGTATAACTGTTTGCTAAGTCGTCACTTTTCCATCTGTAGTTTCCCATCTGCGTACAAGAATACCACCTTCAAGTTTTAACTGGTCTCATTGTGCCGAATAGTGTTTTGTCACAGGGCCTAGACCAGACACCTTCTCCCAAGCAGGGCGCAAAACACTTGCTTTTAGGAAATCAATTA
>NW_013937500.1:0-936 GCF_000517525.1 Limulus polyphemus
CAGTATATTTGGAAACGAGCTTGAAGGGACAACCACTGGAAATACTTGGACAGTTATCAGCAGACGACAGACACAACTATAGAGCATTGGTAGTGGCTCTAGAGCTCAGGTACGGAACCCAAAATCAGTCTGAAGTCTACAGGGCTATGTGTAGGACGAGAGTCCGTGCTAAAGGGGAGAGCCTGCAAGAGCTGGCACAGGACTTGGAAAGTATGGCACACAAGGCCTACCCAAATGCACCACCCGATCTCCTAAAGTTGTTGCTGAGAGATTAGTTTGTAGACGCCTTGGACAGTCCACAACTAAAGATACAAGTGAAGCAAGCATACCCCTCTACTATGCAGGATGCAATGGCCAGAGCTCTTGAATTTGAATCTTACATTAAGTCCAGCACAGAGGTACCAAGGTTGGTACAGTCATCAGGATTCAAGGCCAGAAAAGGTCAGCTTCCAGAGAAGTTTGAGGGACTTTACTGGCACTGTAATAAACCTGGGCACAAGAGACCTCAATGCTGGCAACTTCAACACAGGGGAGATGATACAGCAGTAAAGGCTGCTACCTAGAAAGGCTGTTGGAACTGTGGGGAGCAAGGACATCTGAGGAGCCAGTGTAAGAAAAATATTACCAATAAGTTGGCCTCAAGGAGACCAGTGGTGGTTGGTGTTGAGCGACGCCCACCAACCCCCATCATGAAAGTCCCAACAGCTAGGTGTAAAATGCTAAGCACATAAAGTGTCTATATGACAGGAAAGCTGAATGGCCAAAGGTGCAACTTTGTCATAGACTCTGCGTCTCAGCAAACCCTTGTAAGCATCAAGGTGTTAGATTACGAAGGAGTACCAGAAGCCATACAGAAGCTTTATGGTGTGACAGGACATTCTGCAAGGTTGTGGGGACCGGTGCGGGTAACTATCGAGCTCATGGGGACGAAAAACA
>NW_013937501.1:0-1488 GCF_000517525.1 Limulus polyphemus
GCTATCTGTGGTTAGCTAATTGTGGCATCTTTTAACATGTGAAAATACACGAGCACAAATGTCAGTGACAAAATCCATCCATGTATTCCAAGAAAATGCAAAATAATTCACGTGTACAGAAATTGCTTCCACGACATGTCTATCAAATTGATGTATACTACAATAAAATGTTTATTCATGTTATTCTATACTGAGGCATACTTGTAAAGTTGCCAGATATAACACCCAGGGATTTCTGTTTGATCGGACTGTTAAAATGTGAGCTGGATACACTAGATAGACTATGTAAAGTGTGCAAGGGGTAGTAGTTTCCTTTTGGATAACAGCCTTTTTTTGCAATAGAAACCATGTTGCAGAGGTGTTGTCAAGACACACAAAGTCAGACAAAGCCTGCCCAGACATGGTAACATGGACTGTAATGACAGTGTAAAGCTCCAAAAGCAGTAGTTATTCCGGATACCAAGCGACACATCGTTAGAGGGCGCCACACATCTGTCGACTGCAATGGAGGGAGGGAAGGGGATGATGTCACGAAAGACGATGACGTCAAAGTTCTACAAAGTGTCACCAGAGGGAGCTGGCGCCATTCAATGATGTCATCAGAGAGGGGTAGGATACCATAACAATTGGCTATGACGTCAGGGACAATGACGCACACGACTTGTATAAACTTGTATCAACATGGTTAGGTTTAAAACACTAATTCTATAAATAATTACATTTCTTGACCAATCGTCCAGAAAAAGACGATATCATGTAATGATTTAAAATTTACTGTATCACTAGTTTGAATTTATGATAATCATTTAACTTGACAAAATAATTCATTTACACGTGTTTTACAAAGGTTGATGGTGTTCTACATATACATTGTGTTAGATGATTATAATGATAAAATCTAGACACAATTTATTAATTTTCTCACAATAAAGATTTTGTAATCTGATCTAAATAAAAGGACACATCTATTAAAGATGTATTTACATGAAAACGTTTTACAGCACAATCATGAACAGACATATCATTATTATCTTTGTGGGATCAAAATTTAGATAAAAATTTTCGTTTCGACACATGTAAACAATTGCAATAAGCATGTTACGTATTACAATTTGAAAGGTCTGAAACTGAGTTAACTTGTACTTTGGACTTAGTATTTAAATAAATGCCGATATATATCCAATTTATGATATTTGCCACCAAGAATGATACACATAGTTTCTTTTGTTTTATACAAATATGTTTTAATATATAAACAAGGATACAATTTACAATAACAGTTATTACACATAGCTATCGATCTAACCAGCCTTGGACAATGGGAAGCCCCTTTCAGGCCCCGCAGCTAAACCCTAATTTAGACATCTTCAGTCCTGTCAGAAGTCACATTCCAGACATGAGTGTCAGCAATATGGGTGCTCTAGTACGAAGGAAGCCACAGGAATTCGATGGAAAGGCACAGTGGGAAGCATATAGAGCTCCTGGCAG
>NW_013937502.1:0-1377 GCF_000517525.1 Limulus polyphemus
AGTATGGTGGTTATAAATTCGGTAACTAGGGTTACACCTAAATTTTGATGGAGTAGTTGTAACAAGTAAGGCTAAAGATGAGTATGGTGGTTATAAATTCGGTAACTAGAGTTACACCTAAGTGTTCATGGAATAGTTGTACCAAGTAAGGATAAAGATGAGTATGGTGGTAATAAATTCGGTAACTAAAGTGAAACCTAAGTGTTCATAGAGTAGTTGTACCAAGTAAGACTAAAGATGAGTATGGTGGTTATATATTCTGTAACTATAGTTACACCTAGGTTTTCATGGAGTAGTTGTACCAAATAACCCTAAAGATGAGTATGGTGGTTATAAATTCTGTAAATAGATTTACACCTAGGTGTTCGTGGAGTTGTTGTACCAAATAACGCTAAAGATGAGTATGGTGGTTACAAATTCAGTAACTAGAGTTACACCTAGGTGTTCGTGGAGTTGTTGTACCAAGTAAGTCTATCGATCAGTATGGTGGTTATGAATTCGGTAACTAGAGTTACACCTAGGTGTTCGTGGAGTTGTTGTACCAAGTAAGGCTAACGATGAGTATGGTGGTTATAAATTAGGTAACTAGAGTTAAACCTAAGTATTCGAGGAGTTGTTGTACCAAATAACGCAAAAAAGAAGTATGGTGGTTACAAATTCGGTAACTAGAGTTACACCTAGGTGTTTATGGAGTAGTTGGAGCAAGTAAGGCTAAAGATAGTATGGTGGTTATAAATTCTTTAACTAGAGTTACATCTAGGTGTTCATGGAGTAGTTGTACCAAGTAAGGCTAAAGATGAGTATGGTGGTTATAAATTCGGTAACTAGTGCTACACCAAGGTGTTCGTGGAGTTGTTGTACCAAATAACCCTAAGGATGAGTATGGTGGTTATAAATTCTGTAACTAGAGTTACACCTAGGTGTTGATGGAGTAGTTGTACAAAGTTAGGCTAATGATGAGTATGGTGGTTATAAATTCGGTAACTAGAGTTACACCTAAATTTTGATGGAGTAGTTGTAACAAGTAAGGCTAAAGATGAGAATGGTGGTTATAAATTCGGTAACTAGAGTTACACCTAAGTGTTCATGGAGTAGTTGTACCAAGTAAGGATAAAGATGAGTATGGTGGTTATAAGTTCGGTAACTAAAGTTACACTTAAATGTTCGTAGAGTTGTTGCACCAAATACGCTAAAGATGTATATGGGGTTACAAATTCGGTAACTAGAGTGATATCTAGGTGTTCATGGAGTAGTTGGGCTAAGTAAGGCTAAAGATGAGTATGGTGGTTATAAATTCGGTAACTAGAGTTACACCTAGGTATTCGTGGAGTTATTGTACCAAATAATTTAGCGGGATGAGTATGGTGGTTATAAATT
>NW_013937503.1:0-1424 GCF_000517525.1 Limulus polyphemus
CAAACACAATATTAAAATTTAACAAAGTCTCTTCATTTTACGGGACGTATCTTCTTCCTTACTGGTCTCCGTCTTGTTGGCTTCTGCTTCATTGGGGTTCATCTGCTTCATCGGGAAACTTCCTATCACTGGTAGCAGTCATATCAGTAATAGTAACTTCATTAAGGGCTTCGCTGTTTCCCTTCTCAAAACCAGGTACAGTTTCTTCTTCGACAGTGGCTTTTTCAGGTGACACATCTTCAGCAGCGTCATTTGTTCCAATGTTAACTTTGTCCCAACTGAAATGTCCTGCACCATGATAACGCCAAAGCCTGTTGGCATGCACCACCTTTGGCTTACCTCGCCGACCACATTTTATCTGGAAAGTCACGTCTGAGAGACGATCCACTATGTCATATGAACCTCCCCATGGAGAAGACAACTTAGGAGACTTCCCTTTGGTCTTCCTGGGATTATACAAGCACACCTTGTCTCATGGTACAAAGCTTACTTCAGTAGATCTCTTATCATAAGATAACTTCATCGAATCAGCAGACATTTTCAAGTTTGAATGCACTTGATGGTGAATATCATCCATTCTTTCCGATAACACTTTCACAAACTCTGTCACATTCTCAGGCAACTCTTCATAAGGTGGGCTTCCTGTTAACAGATCCACTAGCAACCGAAGTTCCCGACCAAACATCAACTTTGCTGGAGTGTATCCAGTGGTTTCATGCTCTGCTGTCCTTTAGGCTATCAACGGTGGAGGGAGTAAGACATCCCAGTCATCTTGATGGCTATTACAAAACTTTGCCAATTCCTGTCCCAGTGTCCAGTTGTACTTTTCTACCATCCCATTGGACTGTGGGTGAAGTGGCGTTGTCCTTGTCTTTCGGATGCCAAACAACTTGCAGCACTCTTGGAACGCAGCTGATTCGAAGTTACGGCTTTGATCTGAATGCAGTTCATATAGCATACCACATCTGAAGAATAAATAACTAACAGCCAAAGCTACAGTTGTAGCTTCCTGATTTGGTATTGCATATGTCTCAGGCCACTTGGTGAAATAGTCCATCACCACACAAATGTACTTATTTCCAGCACGAGTTTGAGGCAAAGGACCAGCAATGTCAACGGCTACTCTTTCCATTGGTGTGCCAACTTGATATAACTTCATTGGAGCACGTCCCTTATTCTTGGGTCCCCTTTTAGCACAACATATACTGCATGTTCTGCACCATTCTTCCACATCTTGTCTCATACCTATCCAGTAAAATCTGTGTTGTAGGTGGGTGACTCAATGTCTTCTTAACTCCGATATGTCCTCCTGTTAAACTATCATGGGACTGACGAAGCACAAGTTCCCGTAACATTCTCGGTATAACCGTCTGCCAGGTCGTCACTTTCATATCTGCAGTTTCCCATATCCGGAGAAGAATACC
>NW_013937504.1:0-1132 GCF_000517525.1 Limulus polyphemus
AAGGAAGCCGATGCTAGTGAAGCAGTGGAAGACCCATCCAGGCCAGCAGATTTGAAAATTGGAAGGTCACTTGTGGCTGGTCATCAATTAGTGCCCATAACAGTGGCCAATTTCTCTAAATGTGAGCAGACACTTAAGGAAGGGGCGTTGTTGGGTGTGTGCCAGGAGGTAGAGCCAGTAAATGTTAAAGCAAGAAATACAACTATAAATAAAGGACGTACACTTCCAGAACATTTAACTGACCTCTATAAGAAGAGCATAGTCCATTTGTCATCATCACAGGCTCTTCAGGTTAAAGAACTTTTGGCGAATTATGCAGACGTCTTTTCGAAAGGAGATCATGACCTCGACTGCACAGACCTTGTAGAGCAGAGAATAAACACAGGCAATCAACGTCCAATAAAGATCCCTCCAAGGAGAATAGCTCCATCAAATCGACAAAAGATGGAGAAGGTCATGGATGGCTTAATTAAGGAAAGGATAGTCGAGAAATCAAATAGTCCCTGGTCAGCTCCCATCCTGTTAGTCCAGAAGAAGGATGGGACCCAACGTTACTGTGTGGACTTCAGAGCTGTTAACAGTATAACCGAAAAAGGCTCATACCCACTACCAAGAATTGATGATACTCTTGATGCCCTAAGTGGAGCCAGATGGTTTCAACTCTGGACTTCAAGTCGGGTTTCCATCAAGTGAAAATGGCTGAAGCAGATAAACCTAAGACTGCATTTAGTTATGGCCAAGGTCTCTGGCAATACTGTGTGATGCCATTCGGGCTTAGCAATGCTCAAGCAACATTTGAGAGGCTGATGGGAAGAGTACTGGAAGCCCTACAATTGAGGATAGCCCTAGTGTACCTGAATGATCTCATTGTATTTGCAACAACGTTTGACGAGGAAATGTCCCGGCTAGAGGAAGTATTCAAGCGTTTGAAAGCAGCAACCTCAAACTCCATCCCAAGAAATGCCACTTGTTCAGGAAAGAGGTGCTTTACTTGGGTCACATTGTAAGTGAGCATGGTGTCCGAACTGATCCTGACAAGGTGAAAGCAGTGCGTGATTGGCCAACACCAGACAATGTGGGACAGTTAAGAAGTTTCTTGGGACTCGGTACCTATTACCGGAAGTTTGTGAAG
>NW_013937505.1:0-1195 GCF_000517525.1 Limulus polyphemus
GGTGAATATCATCCACCCTTTCCGATAACACTTTCTCAAACTCTGACACATTCTCAGGCAACTCTTCTTAAGGCAGGCATCCCGTATGCTTAGGTCCCCTTTTTGCACTACATGTACTGCATGTCCTGCATGTCCTGCACCATTCTTCCACATCTCGCCTCATACCTATCCAGTAAAATCTTTGTCGTATGTGACTCAATGTCTTTATAATTCCGAGATGCCCTCCTGTTAAAGTATCATGGGATTGATGCAGCACAACTTCCCGTAACTTCCTCGGTATAACTGTTTGCCAAGTCGTCACTTTCCCATCTCCGTACAAGAATACCATTTGCAAGCTTTAACTGGTCCCATTGCACCCAATAGTGCTTTGTCACAGGGCTTAGACTAGACACCTTCTCCCAAGCAGGGCGCAAAACACTTGCTTTTAAAAAATCAATTATTGGCTTCAAATCTTGATCTTTCTTCTGCTCTGCTTTAATATCGATACCTGGTTCCACTTCGTCATCATAAACTTTTTCAGTCGGCTTGATTTCAGCTTGATGGCACCTAATTAGTTCAATCTCTCTTTTAACAGTTACCGGAACTTGGCCTTTGTTGTTCCCAAACGTCATTTTATCAAAATCAATTACAAACTTCCTCGGTAGTAGATAGTCCAATCCTAATATGCATTCGTCTTCAATGTCAGCCAAGTATACTTTCTGTCTGTTCTTTATGCCCACGAGCTCAGTAGTTACCCACACTGGTCCCCACAACCTTGTAGAATGTCCTGTCACACCTCAAAGCTTCTGTATGGCTTCTCGTACTCCTTCGTGATCTAACACCTTGATGCTCACAAGGGTTTGCTGAGACGCAGAATCTATGACAAAGTGGCACCTTTACCATCCAGCTTTCCTGTCACATAGACGCTGTGTGTGCTTGGCATTTTACACCTAGCTGTAGGGACTTTCATGATGGGGGTTGGTGACTGTCCCTCAACACCAACCAGTACTGTCTCCTTGAGGCTCACTTGTTGGTGATATTCTTCCTACACTTGCTCCTCAGACGCCCTTGCTGCTCACAGTTACAACAGCCTTTCTGGGTAGCAGCCTTTCCTGCTGTATCATCTCCCCTGTGTTGAAGTTGCCACAATACCTCTCTTCTGTCCAGGTTTATTGCAGTGCCAGCAAAGTCCTTCAAACTTCTCTGAAAGCTGACC
>NW_013937506.1:0-1550 GCF_000517525.1 Limulus polyphemus
TAAAAGATTTCTCCAAAAAAAAAATGCAAAAGTACAAGAAAATCAAATGTAAGCATGCATTGCAGAATATTATGAGCACCACATTTTGTTTCAGCCGTGTTGCCATTCTCACTTAATTGCTCTGATAGTCCCAGCAATTCATCCAGTTCTTCATGTACAACTTTTACTGCCTTTTCTCTTGCACTCCACCGTGTTTCTGATTTACGCTTGACAAAGATCTTTAAGCTCCTGCTGCAGTTCATCCCATCGAGTTGTTGAATGAGCAAAGAAATTATAAATGGCTTCAATTATACCAAAAAAGGTAAAAACTGTTGTTTCCTGACTTGCAGCAAGAAGACATATTAAGTTCAAACTATGGTTGTCACAGTTTATAAACACTGCTTTTGGATTTTTGTTCAGAATTCTTTGTTGAATGCCTGACAGATGACCTGACATGACAGCATTATTATCATACCATTGTGAACAACAATCACCCAATAGAATTCCATCCGCTTCTAATTTTGTGTTTATTGTTTTCTCAGTCTTGGTAGCGTCTTTTTTCTTTATCTGTATAAAGTCAATAAATGACTCTTTGACTTCCACTTTTCTTGTCTTAAAGTCAATGTCAACAAACCGAATCACTTGGGCCAATTGATCACGATGGGCTAAATCATGTGTGGAATCAAACAGAATACCATAGTATTTGTTTCTACGAATTGCTGACAAACAATAATTTCGCACATGTGAAGCCATGAGATTTATAAACTAATTTTGGATTTCAGGAGAAAGATAAGATGTTGACGTTTGTTTGTTTTTAACACGCTCTAAATGCTCTCTCATTACTAGATCATACTTTGTAATAACTGCAATAGTGACAGGAAATTTCCAGGGTTTTCGTTTGAGGTTATGCCCTCAGTATGACCACGAAATGCAAGATTCTGAGAAGCTAAATATTGTGTACAATCCAGCAACCGTTGTAGTACATCTCTCCATTTATTTGTTCTTGCTGAATTTGCCTTTGCAGCTCTTCATAGGTGCCACTTTGAAGACGAATTTGGCGCTCAGTTTCTTTCCAAGCAGCAAATGACTCACAATGACCGTCACTATTTTCATGGGCATTTAACTTTTCAATTTTTTTACACTTAGAGAATCCACCCTGTGTTGTGAAAGCAGACCGACTATCGGATGTCATACATGTAGATGAAAAAGAAGACAACAAAAGCAGTATGCTGCTTTATGTAGAGGTGAATACACTAACCAGGAACGATTGACCTCATGTCCATTCATAAGGCGTCGTTTGAACCAAAATGCAGTCATCAAAACGCCATCTTTGGCATCAAATGGACCTTCTTTATGTTGAAATTCATGTGCTCCAACTTTAACAAACTCTGTGTGATGTGCATGTGTTACAACTGCTGAGTCTGTTGTATCAAACTTCATAAATCCAATATCCCTGTTTGTTGAAATATTTATTAGGTCATCCTCTTTTAGCTTAGCAACACTATTCTTTGGATTTGTTTCTGACAAAGTGGAATCCTCTTGTTTATTATTATCGTAGCTTTCAACCGGAC
>NW_013937507.1:0-1041 GCF_000517525.1 Limulus polyphemus
CCCCCTTAATCTTACAACACCTGAGTCTTACAACGCATAATAAGGACCCCATTTCATCTCGTAGTGCAACGAATCATGTTTCTGTAGAGCTCAGTGTATTTGGTACGTTAAACACCAACTTAGATACCAAACTCTGTTAACTGGAACGCACATTCGCAGATGATATTCGGTCGAACCCCCTATTCTTGTGATGTAAAAGCATAGCACTTATTATTTTACAGACTTTCTGGGGGAGCATGCCCCCAGACCCCCGTAGTTGGCTTTTGATCTCACAAATGAGAATCCTCCTTTCAAACATTCTGTGAAGGGGCTTGGAACATAAATTAAACGTAATCTAATATTGATTTACAGTATTTATTCACTCACAGGTCCTTAACTAGACCAGACAAATGTATTTTTGGCCAGCCGTACCATCATTTACGTGTTTTTGTTACAGCAAAGCAAAGTCATATCGGACTACCTTCTGTGTCTACCGAGGGGAATCAAACCCCTTATTTTAGCGTTGTAAATCCGAAGACTTACCGCTGTCCCACTGGGATTATTTCAGAAGTCTTACAACACACGTATCAGATTTAAAGAAATCCTCAGTAAACATAAAGATGGCAAACGACTTGTAGGATTACTTTATGTATTTGACCTCTACAGACTATAATGAGATGCACTCGTTATTTAAAAAAAGACACCGTTTTCCTGATTCTTATATACAACCTAATTTATATACGTGCAAACTTTGATACAGTCTTTTGTTTTATAAAATTAATCTACTCAATTTTTTTCTGTTTAGAACTTTATGTAGTATATTAGACAAAATCTGTGTACTATTACGCCTCCAGTCGTTAATTAACTTTTCGTAACTTCATTCCGACGAAACTTTAGCGACACAAGTCCTCACTTAATAAAACTGGTTTATTCTTTCTGAGTATAACTTTACCGATACACTTATTTTCAACAGTCGCTCTTTTACAAACGTTTTAACAACGAACGTTAACTTCAACAATGCTTCCTGACTGCAGTTCAATTACTCACTACCTACACACATTG
>NW_013937508.1:0-1460 GCF_000517525.1 Limulus polyphemus
TTTATTCTTCCTCAATACAACTTTGTAATACATTTAATTTCCACAGTCACTTTAACTTAAACACACGCTATAATTCACAACGATTTACACACTGTACTTACGGCTTGACTCGATCATCTGTCTCCCTATCTCTCTGTCTGCTATCCAATTAATTATCTCTCTTTATTTGCACCGCTTATATACAAGAATAGAGGGCGTCCAATAACGCATTCGCCTCTTCATGAACCTTCTAGACACTTATCACGTGTTAGCAGCGTCACGTGACCTCCTTCCTTAGTATTGTTCGTCCCGAACAATAGCCACTTACATTAAACCAATAGATAATTAACAATAATTTGATTAAATGTACAGAATTTACGAACACAAAATCAAAATTCAACAAAGTCTCTTAATTTTATGGTACGTATCTTCTTACATACTGGTCTCTGTCTCATTGGCATCTGCTTCACGTCTGGTTCATCTGCTCCATCAGGAAATGTCCTATAATCGGTAACAGTCACATCAGTGGTTGCAACTTCATCAAGGGTTTCACTGTTTCCCTTCTCAAAACCGGGTAGAGTTTCTTCTTCGACAGTGGCTTTTTCAGGTGACACGTCTTCATCAGCGTCATTTGTTGTGTTGTTCACTTCGTTCCAACTGAAATGTCCTACACCATGATAATGCCAAAGCCTGTGGCATGCACCACCTTTGTTTTACCTCGCCGACCACATTTTATTCGGAAAGCCACGTCACAGAGACGATCCACTATGTCATATGGGCCTTCACATGGAGAAGACAACTTAGGAGACTTCCCTTTGGTCTTCCTGGGATTATACAACCACACCTTATCTCCTGGTACAAAGCTGACTTCAGTAGATCTCTAATCATAACATAGCTTCATGGAATCAGCAGACGTTTTCAAGTTTTAATGCACTTGATGGTGAATATCATCCATCCTTTCAGATAACACTTTCACGAACTCTGACACATTTTCAGGCAACTCTTCATAAGGTGGGCGTCCTGTTATCAGATCAACTGGCAACCGAAGTTCCCAACCAAACATCAGCTTTACTGGAGTGTATCCAGTGGCTTCATGCTCTGCTGTTCTATAGACCATCAATAGTGTAGGGAGTAAGACATCCCAGATATCTTGGCAACTATTATAAAACTTTGCCAATTCCTGTCCCAGTGTCCAATTGTACTTTTCTATTATCCCATCAGATTGTGGGTGAAGTGGCATTGTCCTGGTCTTTTGTATGCCAAACAACTTGCAGCATTCTTGGAATACAGCTGATTCGAAGTTACGGCCTTGATCTGAATGCAGTTCGTATGACATACCAAATATGAAGAAGAAATCACTAATAGTCGAAGCTACAGTTGTAGCTTCCTGATTTGGTATTGCATATGCCTCAGGCTATTTGGTGAAATAATCCATCACCACACAAATGTACCTGTTTCCAGCACTAGTTTGGGGCAAAAGA
>NW_013937509.1:0-1384 GCF_000517525.1 Limulus polyphemus
CTTGTCCATAACTAAATGCAGTCTTAGGTTTATCTGCTTCAACCATTTTCACTTGATGGAAACCCGACTTGAAAACCACCTGGCTCCACTTAGTGCACCAAGAGTATCATCAATTCTTGGCAGTGGGTATGAGTCCTTTTCAGTTCTACTGTTAAGAGCTCTGAAGTCCGCACAGCAATATTGGGTCCCATTCTTCTTCTGGACTAACACGACGAGAGCTGACCAGGGACTGTCTGATTTCTCGACTATTCCTTCTTTAATTAGGCTATCCATAACCTTCTCCATCTCTTGTCGCTTTGCTGGAGCTATTCTACTCAGAGGGATCTTTATTGGACGGTGATTGCCTGTGTTTATTCTGTGATCTACAAAGTCTGTGCAACCAAGATCATGATCTCCTTTTGAAAAGACGTCTGCATAATTCACCAAAAGTTTGCTTATCTGAAAAGCATGTGATGATGACAAATGGACTATGCTCTTCTTATGGAGGTCAGTTAAGTGTTCTGGGAGAGGATGTCTTTTCCTTATGGTTGTATTTCTTGCCTTAACATTGACTAGCTCTACCTCCTGACACACACCCAACAGTACCCATTCATTGAGTGTCTGCTCACATTTAGTGAACTTAGCCACTGTTATGGGTACTACTTGATGTCCTGCCACAAATAACCATCCAATCTTCACATCCACTGGCCTGGATGGGTCTTCCACTGTCTCCACAAGCATCAGGCTTCCTTGGAGATGTTCTTTTATTCTAACCCAAATTATCTTCTCTGACATAGGGGGTATTGTAGTTGATTTAAGTGCTGTGACATGCAAATCAACAGATGCAGCAATTCTTACCGGAATTTAGCATTTGTTTTTCCCAAACGTCATTTTATCAAAGTTAACTACAAACTTCCTCGGTAGTAAGTAGTCCAACCCTAATATGCATTAGTCTTCAATGTCAGCCAAGTATACTTTGTGTCTGTCCTTTATTCCCATGAGCTCAATAGTTACCCACACTGGTCCCCACAACCTTGCATAATATTCTGTCACACCACAGAGTTTATGTATGGCTTCTGGTACTCTTTTGTGATCTAGCACCTTGACACTAACAAGGGTTTGCTGAAATGCAGAATCTATGACAAAGATGCATTCTTGGCCATCCAGCTTTCCTGTCATGTAAACACTATATGTGCTTGCCATTTTACACTTAACTGTTGGGACTTTAACAATGGGGGTTGGTGGGTGTCCCTCAACACCAACCACTACTGGTTTCCCAAAGCTGACTTATTGGTAGTATTCTCCTTACACTGGCTCTTCATGTGTCCTTGCTCTTCATAATTCCAACAACCTCTCTGGGTAGCAGCCTTTCCTGCCGTGGCATCTTCCCTGTGTTGAAGTTGCC
>NW_013937510.1:0-1016 GCF_000517525.1 Limulus polyphemus
GTCTCCGTTCGTTCGTTAATTAATTTTCCGTAAATTCGTTCCAACGAAACTTTAACGACACAAGTTCTTTCTTAAATAAAACTGGTTTATTCTTTCCGAATACAACTTTACCGATACACTTAATTTCAACAGTCGCTCTATAACAAACACTAGAACGTCTCACGTGCTCGTGCTCGACAATACTAAGTTCAATTACACAATGTCCCGTCACGTTGTGACCATCTTATATATACCAGACTACTCCCAATCTAGTAGTCTCCCGATAATTCACGAAGGTTCGAGAAGGGCGTGGCGTGATACTAGTCACGTGACCTCGCTGACGCAACATTGCCCCTCCTTAGTATTGTTCGTTCCGAACAATAGCCACTTACATTAAACCAATAACAATTAACAATAACTTAATTAAATGTACAGAATTACAAACACAAAATTACAATTCAACAAAGTCTCTTGATTTTACGAGACGTATTTTCTTCGGTACTGGTCTCTGTCTCGTTGACTTCTGCTTCACGTGGAGTTCATCTGCTTCATCAGGAAATGTTCTATCGTTGATAACAGTCACATCAGTGGTAGTAACTTCATCAAGAGCTTCACCATTTCCCTTTTCAAAACTGAGTAGAGTTTCTTCTTCAACGGTGGCTTCTTCAGGTGGCACGTCTTCAGCAGCGTCATTTGTTCTGTTTTCCACTTCGTCCCAACTGAAATGTCCTGGACCATGATAACGCCAAAGCCTGTTGGCATGCACCACTTTTGGTTTACCTCGCCGACCACATTTTACCCGGAAAGTCACGTCTGAGAGACGATCCACTATGTCGTATGGGCCTTCCCATGGAGAAGACAACTTAGAAGACTTCCCTTTGGTCTTCCTGGGATTATAAAACCATACCTTGTCTCCTGGTACAAAGTTGACCTCAGTAGATCTCTTATCATAAGTCAACTTCATCGAATCAGCAGACGTTTCCAAGTTTGAATGCACTTGATGGTGGATATCATCCATCCTTTCCGATAACACTTCC
>NW_013937511.1:0-902 GCF_000517525.1 Limulus polyphemus
TGTGGGATTCATCTGCTTCATCAGTAAATGTCCGTTCGTCAGTAACAGTCACATCAGTGGTAGTAACTTCATCAAGAGCTTCACCGTTTCCCTTCTCAAAACTGAGTAGAGTTTCTTCTTCGATGGTGGCTTCTTCAGGTGGCACGTCTTCAGCAGCGTCATTTGTTCTGTGGTCCACTTCGTCCCAACTGAAATGTCCTGGACCGTGATTACTCCAAAGCCTGTTGGCATGCACCACTTTTGGCTTACCTCGCCAACCACATTTTATCCGGAAAGTCACGTCTGAGAGACGATCCACTATGTCATATGGGCCTTCCCATGGAGAAGACAACTTACGAGACTTCCCTTTGATCTTCCTGGGATTATACAACCACACCTTGTCTCCTGGTTCAAAGCTGACTTCAGTAGATCTCTTATCATAAGTTAACTTCATCGAATCAGCAGACGTTTTCAAGTTTGAATGCACTTGATGCTGAATATCATTCATCCTTTCCAATAACACTTTCACAAACTCTGACACATTCTCAGGCAACTCTTCATAAGGTGGGCGTCCTCTTAACAGATCCACTGGCTACCGAAGTTCCCGACCAAACATCAACTTTGCTGGAGTGTATCCAGTGGTTTCATGCTCTGCTGTGCTATAGGCCATCAACAGTGGAGGGAGTTTAAGACATCCCAGTCATCTTGACGGCTATTACAAAACTTTGCCAATTCCTGTCCCAATGTCCAGTTGTACTTTTCTACCATCCCATCAGACTGTGGGTGAAGGGGCGTTGTCCTGGTCTTTCGGATGCCAAACAACCTGCAGCATTCTTGGAACACAGCTGATTCAAAGTTACGGCCTTGATCTGAATGCAGTTCATATGGCATACCAAATCTGAAGAAGAAGTCACTAATAGCTG
>NW_013937512.1:0-1771 GCF_000517525.1 Limulus polyphemus
GTACACTAGGGCTATCCTCCATTGTAAGTCTTCCAATACTGTTTCCACCAACCTCTCAAATGTTGCTGGAGCATTACCAAGCCCGAATGGCATCACTCGGTATTGCCAGAGACCTTGGCCATAACTAAATGCTGCCTTAGGTCTATCTGCTGCAGCCATTTTTACTTGATGGAAACCTGACTTTAAGTACCGAGGTGAGATGCCACCTGACTCCACTTAGGGCATCAAGAGTATCATGGCAGTGGGTATGAGTATTTTTCGGTTATACTGTTAAGAGCCCTGAAGTCCACACAGCAATGTTGGGTCCCATCCTTCTTCTGAACTAACACGATGGGAGCTGACCAGGGACTAACTGATTTCTCGACTATCCCTTCCTTAATTAGACATTCCATAACCTTCTCTATCTCTTGTCGCTTTGCTGGAGCTATTCTCCTCAGAGGGATCTTTATTGGATGGTTATTGCCTGTGTTTATTCTGTGCTCTAAAAGGTTTGTGCAGCCAAGGTCATGATGTCCTTCCGAAAAGACGTCTGCATAATTTGCCAAAAGTTCTTTTACCTGAAGAGCCTGTGATGATGCCAAATGGACTGTGCTCTTCTTATAGAGGCCAGTTAAATGTTCTGGAAGTGTATGTCCTTTCTTTACAGTTGTATTTCTTGCTTTAACATTGACTGGCTCTACCTTCTGGCACACACCCAACAATGCCCCTTCCTTAAGTGTCTGCTCACATTTAGAGAAATTGGCCACTGTTATAGTGATGACCTGCCACAAGTGACCTTCCAATCTTCAAATCCGCTGGCCTGGATGGGTCTTCTACTGCTTCCACAAGCAGTGGGCTACCTTGGGGATGTTCTTTTATCCTACCCCAAATTATCTTCTCAGACTTTAGTGCTGTGACATGCCTTTGTTGTTTCCAATCGTCATTTTATCAAAATTAATTACACACTTCCTCGGTAGTAAATAGTCCAATCCTAATATGCATTGGTCTTCAATGTCAGCCAAGTATACTTTCTGTCTGTTCTTCATGCCCATGTGCTCAATAGTTACCCACACTAGTCCCCTCAACCATGCATAATGTCCTGTCACACTACAAAGCTTCTGTATGGCTTCTGGTACTCCTTTGTGATCCAGCACCTTGATACTCACAAAGGTTTGCTGAGATGCAGAATCTATGACAAAGTTGGACCTTTGGCCATCCAGCTTCCCTGTCACGTAGACACTATGTGTGCTTGCCGTTTTACACTTAGCTGTTGGGACTTTCACGATGGGGGTTGGTGGGCGTCTCTCAGCACCAACCACTACTGGTTTCCCGAAGCTGACTTATTGGGGATATTCTTCTTACACTGGCTCCTCATATGTTCTTGCTCTCCACAGTTCCAATAACCTTTCTGGGTAGCAGCCTTTCCTGCTGTGGCATCTCCCCTGTGTTGAAGTTGCCAGCATTGAACTCTCTTGTGGCCCAGGTTTATTACAGTGCCACCAAAGTCCCTCAAACTTCTCTGAAAGCTGCCCTTTTCTGGCCTTGAATCCTGACGACTGTACCAACCTTAGTACCTCTGTGCTGGACTTAACATAGGATTCAAATTCAAGAGCTCTGGCCATTGCATCCTGTATACTAGAGGGATGTGCTTGCTTTACTTGTATCTTCAGTTGTGGATTGTCCAAGGCATCTACAAACTGATCCCTCAGCAACAACTTGAGGAGATCAGGTGGTGCAGTTGGGTAGGCCTTGTGTGCCATACTTTCCAAGTCTTGTGCCAGCTCTTGCAGGC
>NW_013937513.1:0-1477 GCF_000517525.1 Limulus polyphemus
ACATCCAGCTGGTAAATACTTCAACTAACAGTCTCATTTTAAGGAAATCAATTGTTCTCCCACGTTGTGTATAACAGTATAGTTTGCTTTTCGACTCTTTATTATTGTTATGGTTATATTTTGTGTTATTAGAGATTATAAAATGATAGTTACAATTAAAACATTTGAGTAATTTGATCGACAGAAGCTACATCATTTTTTGGAAGTTTACGAACCCCAGAGAATAATTAAAAGCGACTTTACACTGAAGGAAATATATATTAAATAGAAGTGGAAGTAACGATTGATAACATAAATCGCTAAATGGTAGTAGCAAAAACGACTCGTAAAATAAACAACAATATGATGAGTTCTAGAAAAGCAGAGCGTGGCCTAGTTGACCAGGTGTCTGTGGTTAGAGACGTGTTACCACTGGATACGCTCCTCACTTTTAGTTTTGGATGTGTTATAAGAGTGAACATCCAATCTCGTTATTCGGTTCAATGCCATATAAAATCCTCGTAGGAGAGGGGCTGCTGATTGGTTACCTTCCATCTGGTTAGTAGTTTAGAATTAGCGTAGCTATATTTCAACTATTGTGTATCCCTGATCCATGGGTATATCAATTCGAATGTCTAAAAGACAACATATCCAAATAGTGAATTTACTAATTTTTTGGTTACTTATTTTATATTTATATATACTTTATGGTAGTTCAACTAGATTATACCAGACCCCAGAGAGACAAATTCTGTTGAACATAAAATAGAATGACATCAGTATATGTAGATATTTCTAGTTATAAAAGTGAAGAGTAAAACGGTGTTACTTTTTACAACAGATTTATTTTTAGAGAATGAAGTATTAATATCAATTAATTATCGCAACAAATGTCCGGTAAGGATAAACCTGATTTTTCGTATCTAAGACGAAGTTATACCATAATCACAAGTAGAGTACTACCCCCAGTGGTTCACTGGTGAGTTTGAGGGGTTATAATGCTCAAATTCGGGGTTCGATAACATTTGTGAGTATAATGCAAATGGTCCATAGCGTGGATTTGCACAAAGGCAAATAATTTTTTTTTAACTGTTTGTTTTATAACAAAGCCATATTGGACTGTTTGCTGTGTCCACCTTAGGGGATCAATCTCCTGATATTAGCATTGTAAGTCCATAAAGTTACCACTGACCCACAGGGGGACTAAAGGCAAATAAATAAACAAGTTGAGCATCTTATATAAATATTATGGTAGTTCAACTGGAATAGTGCGTGTAGGGATACCATTAACTAGAACATGACGTGATAGTATACGCACTGAAGCCTAACAAAAATGACAGGTCATACTCCTTTAAAAGGAAAATTACCTCAATGTCAGAACAAAAGTAAGTTCGACTGGAATAGTGGACATCACGTGATAGTACACGCACTGAAGCCTACAAAAATGGCTAGTCATACTCCTTTAAAAGTAAAATTACCTCAATGTCAGAACAAAAGT
>NW_013937514.1:0-1002 GCF_000517525.1 Limulus polyphemus
TAAAGATGAGTATGGTGGTTATAACTTCGGTAAATAGAGTTACACCTAGGTGTTCAGGGAGTAGTTGTACCAAGTAAGGCTAAAGATGAATATGGTGGTTATAAGTTCGGTAACTAGAGTTACACCTAGGTGTTCTTGTAGTAGTTGTACCAAGTAACGCTAAAGATGAGTATGGTAGTTATAAATTGGGTAACTAGAGTTACACCTAGGTGTTCATGGTGTAGTTGTACCAAGTAAGGCTAAAGAAGAATATGATGGTTATAAATTCTGTAACTAGAGTTACACCTAGGATTTCATAGAGTATATGTACCTAGTAAGGCTAAAAGATGAGTATGGTGGTTATAAATTCGGTAACTAGAGTTACACCTAGGTGTTCGTGGAGTTTTTATACCAAATAACGCTAAAGATGAAAATGGTGGTTATAAATTCGGTAACTATAGTGATACCTATGTGTTCATGGAGTAGTTGTACCAAGTAAGGCTAAAGATGAGTATGGTGTTTATAAATTCGGTAACTAGAATTACACCAAGGTGTTCGTCGAGTTGTAGTACCAAATAACGCTAAAGATGAGTTTGATAGTTATAAATTCGGTAACTAGAGTTACACCTAGGTTTTCGTGCAGTTGTTGTACCAAATAAGGCTAAAGACGAGTATGTTGGTTATAAATTCAGTAACTAGAGTTACACCTAGGTGTTCATAGAGAAGTTGTACCAAGTAAAGCTAAAGATGAGTATGGTGGTTACACGTTTCGTAACTAGATTTACACCTAGGAGTTCATGTAGTAGTTGTACCAAGTAAGGCTAAAGATGAGTATGGTGGTTATAACTTCAGTAAATAGAGTTACACCTAGGTGTTCAGGGAGTAGTTGTACCAAGTAAGGCTAAAGATGAATATGGTGGTTATAAATTCGGTAACTAGAGTTACACCTAGGTGTTCATGTAGTAGTTGTACCAAGTAACGCTAAAGATGAGTATGGTAATTATAAATTCGGTAACTAGAGTT
>NW_013937515.1:0-2147 GCF_000517525.1 Limulus polyphemus
AACACTTATGTGTAGCTCTAGTTACCGAATTTATAACCACCATACTCATCTTTAGCCTTACTTGGTACAACTACTCCATGAACACCTAGGTGTACCTCCAGTTACTGAATTTATAACCAACATACTCGTCTTTAGCGTTATTTGGTACAACAACTCTACGAACACCTAGGTATAACTCTAGTTACCGAATTTACAAATACAATACTCATCTTCAGCCTTACTTGGGACAACTACTCCATGAACACCTAGGTGTAACTCTAGTTATTGAATGTGTAACCCCATTATCATCTTTAGCGTTATTTGGTACAACAAATCCACAAACATCTAGGCGTAGCTCTAGTTAACGAATTTATAACCACCATACTCATCTTTAGCGTTATTTGATACAACTACTCCATAAACACCAAGGTGTAACTCTTGTTACCGAATTTGTAACCACCATACTCATCTTTAGCGTTACTTGGTACAACTACTCCATGAACACTTAGGATTAACTCTAGTTATCGAATTTATAACCACCATACTCATCTTTAGCCTTACTTGGTAAAACTACTCCATGAACACTTAGGTGTAGCTCTAGTTACAGAATTTATAACCACCATATTCATCTTTAGCCTTACTTGGTACAACTACTCCATGAACACCTAGGTGTAACTCTAGTTACCACATTTATAACCACCATACTCATCTTTAGCCTTACTTGGTACAACTACTCCATCAACACCTAGGTGTAACTCTTGTTTCCGAATGTATAACCACCATACTCATCTCTAGCCATACTTGGTACAACTACTCCATGACCACCTAGGTGTAATTCTAGTTACTGAATTTATAACCAACATACTCGTCTTTAGCCTTACTTGGTACAACTACCCCATGAACAATTAGGTGTCACTCTTGTTACCGAATTTATAACCACCAAATTCATCTTTAGCCTTACTTGGTACAACTACTCCATGAACACCTATGTGTAACTCTAGGTACTGAATTTATAACCAACCTACTCGTCTATAGCCTTACTTGGTACAACTACTCCATAAACAACTAGGTGTAACTCCAGTTACTGAATTTATAATTAACATATTCATCTTTAGCCTTACTTGGTACAACTACTCCATGAACACCTAGGTGTAACTCTAGTTACAAAATTTATAACCACCATACTCATCTTTAGCCTTACTTCGTACAGCTACTCCATCAACACCTAGGTGTAACTCTTGTTTCAGAATGTATAACCACCATACTCATCTTTAGCCATACTTGGTACAACTACTCCATGTACACCAAGGTGTAAGTCTAGTTACTGAATTTATAATGGTTATAAATTCTGTAACTAGAGTTACACCTAAGTGTTCATAGAGTAGTTGTACCAAGTAAGGCTAAAGATGAATTTGGTGGTTATAAATTCCCTAAGTGTTCATGGAGCAGTTGTACCAAGTAAGGCTAAAGATGAGTATGGTGGTTATAAATTCTGTAACTAGAGTTACACCTAAGTGTTCATAGAGTAGTTGTACCAAGTAAGGCTAAAGATGAATTTGGTGGTTATAAATTCTTCATGGAGTAGTTGTACCAAGTAAGGCTAAAGACACCTATGTGTAACTCTAGTTTTGAGTTGTTGTACCAAATAACGCTAAAGACGAGTATGTTGGTTATAAATTCAGTAACTGGAGTTACACCTAGTTGTTCATGGAGTAGTTGTACCAAGTAAGGCTAAAGACGAGTAGGTTGGTTATAAATTCAGTAACTAGATATACACCTAGGGGTTCATAGAGCAGTTGTACCAAGTAAGGCTAAAGACGAGTATGTTGGTTATAAATTCAGTCGAACACCTAGGTGTAGCTCTAGTTACAGAATGTTTATCGACCATACTCATCTTTAGGGTTATTTGGTACAACAATTCCACGAACACCTAGGTGTAGCTCTAGTTACCGAATTTATAACCACGATACTCGTCTTTAGCCTTACTTGGTACAACTACTCCATCAACACCTAGTTGTAACTCCATTTTCCGAATTTATAAAAACCATACTCATCTTTAGCCTTACTTGTAACAACTGCTCCATTAACACCTAGGGGTAACTCTAGTTACTGAATGTGTAACTCCATACTCATCTTTAGCGTTATTTCGTACAACAACTCCACGAACA